>NW_010273983.1:76486-80907 GCF_000690775.1 Eurypyga helias
GGGAAAGAATGTTGTGGTCTTGCCTCTGGTCTTACTGTGATGTTGCCACTAACAGCTTCAAAACTGTAGCTAAAAATCAACAGTTTGATAATAACTTGCAATACTTTTCTTCAAAACATTAAGATTTTAATGTTAATACTTGATTCTAAAACCATTTTGTGTGTATGTGTGTGAAGAGTAGACCAAAGGAGTGATGGAAAAGACTTGATACACTTGAAGGGAAAATGACTGTAAAATATGTGTAATTTGTTGGTCTGACTGCCTGTGTGACAGCTTTGCTGTGATTGTAACTGGAGAGAAGGTGCTTCAGTGTTGGAAGGTTGAAGTGTGGATAGTCCTGGTCTGGAGTTGCAGTGTCAAGGAGGGAACATAGGAAGTTTACTTGCCATAAGTTTTTTCTCCAGAAGAAGAGACATCATCATAAACCAGTGACTGACAGAAGGGAGGAGTTTTTCCTTTTCTTCCTTCTTCCTTCCTTATTCTGAGTTCCACATCATAGCTGTGGGTTTTTATTTGTATCCTGAAATGCACACTGCCTGGACATGCAGCATCCCATAGTGATTTAGATGGCGATTTAGAAGAATCTGTGCCTTGCTGCTCTACACACATCCTTGAATCATCATCTTTGCATACCCTAAATACACTCCCTCCTATTTTGTAGAGATTACCAAAGTTTAAGTTTTTGGGGCCAGAGCAGTTGCTGTAACTGTGTAATTTAAAAGGCTTGAACCCAATCTGGAACAACAAATTACAGTTTCTGATACAAAAGAAAGACATTTCAAGGAAAGATAGAATTCCCAGTTATTGTTGTTTGGGGGTTTTGGGTGGGGTTTTTTGCAAGGGGTGGTGGCTAGTAAGCTTAATTTGGAGAATGTGTGATTGGTAATAACTAATTGAATGCACACAGAGCTGGCTCATAGGAGTAGTCTATGTGGACCTGGCAAAACATTTTGCACTGGTAAAATTTACATGTATGGTGAATGTCTCTAAAATATGGGAAATATATATTTTGAAATGATTCATCAAAAAACGCCACTTTTTTTCCTAGAAAAAGAAGGAGTATTTTAGGTTTTTGTGCCTAACTAGACAACACAGCAAAAACTATTCATGAGATGTCAGTGGAATAAACTAGTTCCTACAACTTGTCTTTCTTAATGGACTGTTACTATAGCAGTTTTCTGCAAAGGTCTGATAATTGCCAATTCAAAAATCTTAATTATAACAAAGTCTAAATCTTTTTATTGCAGTTTTTGAAAGACGATGTAGATTGACAGTTTACAAACTTGAACTGACAGTTTCTGTAACACTTTCAGCACCACTGTGAATAAGATGCAGTTTCTGTTCCCATTAGTTATTTCCACGGAAGTGCTTGTGTCATTCATTAGGGAGCAATTCGGTTCTGCATGATGTCTTTGATGAAAATGAAATTTGTTTTAATAAAGCTCTGCCTTAAGTATTAACAGGTAAGATCTCTTATTTTTCTATTATGTTAGGTTGTTGTCCAAAGGAAATCCCTGCTCCTCTCTCCAGTTCTTATGAATCCTTTTTTCCCTCCCTCAATAAATTATAATAAAATTCTAAAAGAAGAACAGAAAGATATTCACTTCTTCTGTCCTAATAATTCATCCATAATTTCTGAAGGGTTTGTACCTAGCCTCTCCTCACTCATTCATAAATTGTTTAAGAACACAAAATCTAACATCAACACAATAAGCTAAAACTTGTGATAAATTGAGAAGTATGATAACCTGAGTGTTATGTCATGTCCTATTTTATCTTAAAATTCAAGGAAATGCAGGTACCTCAATTTTCAGCATCGTACTCATTTGGCTTATTGGAATTTCAGATCTCTTTAGATAGCTTTTATGTGATAACATCTGAACTTACAAGATTTTCACATTAAGCTTGGGGATGAACATGTAAGAGATGCACTACTCACTTACAAAGTGGTGTGACCTCACTGCAATGTGCGTGAAATAGGCTTTTCTGATGGGTCCCTTCCCTTGTTGCTTCTGCTTCAGGGATGACATTGTAGTGCTGAATTTCTCTGGTTTCCTGCTGTGTTTCTGGTAGCTCTGAGTGGTGCTGGGTGAACAAGTGTTGGCCTGCTGTCTGAACTGGGAAAATAGGAGGCACTGCAAAACCTGAAGTGGGTCTGTAAGCTCAGGCAGAGAGCTATACCCTCCAGTGTAGGGCATGCAGAGCGTAGCTGCCTTTGGACTTCAACTGCTTTGCTTCTGGACAGCTCCAAAACCAGTACAAAGGACCTCTGTGTGTCCAAGGGTTAACTTTTTATGTGCCTTCATCATCTTCAGGACTATGCTGTATAGGGTGTATTTAAATTACCAGTGTTAAGCACTTCTTTAAATCATAATGCAGTAAATTTACCTTAAGTAATTGATTTTTTTTTATTGTCTTGTTTATTTTTCTTAAAAAACTGTAAAACCTGCTCTGTTTTAAAACAGTGTATTGTAGCTTGATACAGTGCTGGAACTGAGTACACTACTGCTTTCAAATGACCAGGAAAAAAAATAAGGTATTATAGTTGAAATAAACTCTCACCTGAAGAAGCTATTCTGTCATCACACTCCAGGTTAACTGAAACTGAAAGTATATAAGCTGATGTTTTCACGTGCCCACACGTGTACATGTGTGTGCACTTATGCATATACACATACTATAGATTTTGGTGGTAGTGGGGTTTTTTTTGGTGTTTTTTTTTGGTTTTGTTTTTGGTTTTGTTTTTTTTTTTCCTCTTTCCTTTTGGATGTAATATATTGGCGCTCATTCCACTGGAAATACAAGGTTGTAAGTGTTGCAGTCAGCTCAGAGATCAGGAACAGTATTTAATCCTTTTGGAAAACACTGATGTTTTCCCAGAACACTGTTCTTCTATAGCAGTGGCATAGGTGCATATAAATATACTATGTTGGCATTTGCAATGTTTCAGGAAGTTAATATTTTTTTTTTCTGTGTAAGACAGAAGCACTTGACCTGTACTATTTTACATGCAATTTCTGAAGAGCTTTTTAATATTAAGTAGTTACTTCAACAATTTAAAATCTATTTTAAAAGGATTTATTTAAAACAGAGTTGGATGTTAATATATATTTTAATCAATTCCACCTAGCCATGTTCTTGTGGAATATTAACATGTATCACTCTGCTGCTGAATCAAAGTCACTCTTAGAGAAAACTGTCTCATCTTTTTGGAACACTTGAATAACACGAATCATTATGCAAAGTACATCCAGATTCAGCCTGTGATTGAACATTCTGCTACAGACAGGAACAAACAGTTTACCTGTCCCAAAATTGGGCCAAGTATTTCAATTTTTGGTATCTATAGTTTACCAGATTTCCCTTTCATTTGTGTATGTATTTTGTTGAGGTGTGAATTCCAGAGAGAAAATTGAGATTAATAAAAATAGGTCAGATATTAAGAAAATGTGCAATAGCAAGGAAAGAGATGCTAGGTTCCACTTTGGTGAGTTGTAATGCGTGTGATGCACTTTGAGCAGATGATTTAGCTTGGAGTTAATTTGAATCAGAAATATATTGAATAAATGCACTGAAAATATAAAGTTGAGTAAAGAACTTCACATTTATAAATATTTTTAAAAAGCTTACATAGAATAAAAATAGTCTTTTGAGCACGTGTTTCTCTTTCTAAAAAAAAAAAAAAAAGACAACACAATCTAAATAACACAAGCAATATTTTTGAAGGGAATAAGGTCTCCCCAGAGCCTTCTCTTCTGCAGGCTGAACAAGCCCAACTCTCTCAGCCTGTCCCCATAGCAGCGGTGCTCCAGCCCTCTGAGCATCTTTGTGGCCTGCTCTTGACTTGCTCCAACTGGTTGATAACCTTCTGATGCTGAGGGCTCCACAGCTGGATCCAGCACTCCAGGTAGGGTCTCACCAGAGCAGAGTAGAGGGCGACAATCCCCTCCCTCGACCTGCTGGCCACACTTCTGATACAGCCCAGGATACGGTTGGCGTTCTGGGCTGCCAGCGCACACTGCCGGCTCATGTCCAGCTTTTCATGCACCAGTACCCCCAAGTCCTTCTCCTCAGGGCTGCTTTCTATCCACTATCCACAAGCCTGTCCTTGTGCTTGGGATCATTGCTGGACCTCTGTAAGACCTAGCAAGCACAAAGAGGTACTGACAATTTTTAGATTGTATAGATTCATACTTTGCACTTTAAATCAAGGATCTACAGCTAATGAGTTTTCCAGTTGAAGGAATAGCTTCTTACAAATCTTCTAATGTTTCTAAAAGAATTTTTGTGTGCAACTTTTCCTGTTACACCAGATGTGATGCATGTTTCAGTGCTGTGCATCATCTCTCCCTATATGAAGAAATACTGGATAAAATTCTGATGGTCCCGAAGTTATGGAAACTATCCCACTGATTTCAGCA
>NW_010273983.1:80928-110423 GCF_000690775.1 Eurypyga helias
CCTGTATTGAAGAAAAAGAACCCAGTGAACCAAATTGTTTGCCATTTTCATTTTGGAACACCATAATGCATTACATTAAGATGCCTTGTCTGACTAGTTTCTTTTTTTTTTTTTAATAAGTCTCCAGAGCTTGAGCTGTGCTCTTTTAGGAGTACGGCATCTGCCTTAAAGAACGTAAACTTCATGGCTGCAGCACCAGTAAAACAAGAAGTAGCTGAGATGATGTTCTTAAGAACAGCTTTTGACTTCAGTGTCCACATTAGTCAGCCTCTGTGCTCAGGTGAACAAGTATTCAGTTATTTCCTGCACTACACTGCAAATAACCCAAATCCCAGCTTTAATTGGTAGCCATTAACTGACTTATCTTCCCCTCCATCTAACACTGGGTTTGCATCTTTCCACAACTGTTCTCTCATGATCCTTCTCCTGAAAGTGAAATCTTACACTGCAAATGTTATTTGCACCCCCAGCTTTCCTCTACAGAACAGCAGATAGGATCTGACTGCAAACAATGGCTTGTCACTTATTGTCTCTCAGCTTCCTTATAAATATACCGAAGGGCACTGCAGAAAGTGGGGAGTGTGCTGTCCTCATAACTTGCCAGTATTCTTGCTGGAAGCATAGTAGGGTCTGCAATATATTTAGGCTACCAGTTTGAGGACAACTACTTCTAAAAAAAAAAAAAAAAGCTATTTAAGTACGAATAGGATGTAAAAATAAAAATACACTCAGAAGCACTCTTCAAATAATTCTGAGGCTAGAAAAACTGATGGAATATAATAGCCATGAAAATGCTCCTTCTTCCCAATGAAATGTCATGGATTAGGCTTTAATAAATGCTGATATTTACTAGGCAAAAAATTCTTGCTGAAATTATACTACATGGATGGTCTTATTTGATAAGGTGTGGTCACAAATTTACTGTGTTCGAAAACAGAAAGCCTTCTCTGGGGCTGTTTGGCATGCATAAACAGTCTTACAAAATATGTACCCTTTCTGTAGATGAGAGGGAAAGTACTGTTTCAGCTAACAGTTTTTTATTTTAACTGTTAAACTTCAGTGTTTGTTTAATATGTATTACAGTAATTATTATTTATTTAATGTTTAAAGTATTTAAACTTTAGGGTGAAAAGAGAATTCCCTGTTACTGACTTAAAGCCTTACATAGAGGTAACTGAATTAACTGCACTGGCAACCTATATGGAACCTATATTACTTGTGATTTCAAATATGGCCTAAAAAGCCAGGAAAGAGCAAGATGTCAGCACAGCAGACACGAGATGGCAAAAATAAAAATGGATGCGTAAGTCTTCTTCACACAAACATTACACTATAATTGTGGTTGTAATCTTATATTTTGATTAGGAAACATAACATTTTCTGCAACTAAGTGAGTGCTAAGCTTTGTATGTCTGCTCTGTCCAGCATTTCATCCTAACTCCTTCCCTCCCACTTGAACACTATTTTCTCCAAAACTGACAGATACTGATCAGCATGTAGGAAACTTCTAAATTTCTAAGTCACTAAGGTTGATTGAACAGACTATCAAAGTCCAAGGAACACTCTTAAAAGAATTAGGGTATACTTCAAACTTAAAAGGTGAAAAATCGTTACAAGGGATGAAAAAAAATCTGTACAGGTTTTATAGTCCTTGGACTGACAAACAGGTGCCCTTTTCGGTGTTATTGTCAAAAATATAGCTGAGCAGCAGGATCAATGAAACCCAAGACTTTACAAATACTTGGGCTTCTCATAGTTTTAATGCTCGAGAGGTTGGATTCTAGTTTTTAGTAATATAATAAGTAATTAATAAAGTAACAATGATCTAATTCTACCTTACCCAAATTAGCTATAGAGTGATTATAGAAAACATGTATTAGGTAAACATAAGAACATTAGCAGTGTTCACAGGCAAAATGCATCTTCAGAAAGCACTTTTTCCATGATTATAGAGGTTTATCATGTCAGATTTTTTCCATTTGCCAAATCCATACATCATGCATACAGATGAACAGAGAGAATGCATTAATGAGGCAGATCTCCCTGATAGAATTGGCAACATCTGTAAGCTCAAATTTTCAGTGATACTGAATTTAAGACTTATCATATGAATCATACTTAACTGATTTGGATCCTTAGTTAAAAACAGAATCTGAGAAGGTGAAATGTACATAGACCTTTACATTAGAAGAATTATCATTCACTTTAATGCATCTCAGAATCAGTGGTCTTCCAGTGAATCGTATATTTGCCGATACAGACAACTAGAAAAATAATTGTTATGCATCTCTGAAACTACAGTTGGTGAGACAAAACATTATGTATACAAAAACCATTTTGTTTATACGGGTTGAAATCTTCTACATCATGAAATATGCAGGAACTGTAATATTTAAGGAGTGTGTTTTACTGCGAATCAGTAAAGATCAAACTATTTTTAGAATCTCTAGAAATAACGTTTAGAAATCTGTGAATGCAGATGTAGAATAACATTGTCGCTACTGGAACTTGTTTCACAATGGCAGTCCTGAGATCAAGAGAGTGGGAATTCAGACCTTGTTCTTTTTTAAATCTTCACAGATTTTCGGGAAATCAGAGGAAATAAATTAACATCTATTGCTTTATTCACTTATATATGTGAATAGAAGGTTTCTGCCTTGAAGGCGTTTATGGCACATGGGTCATTCATGTGAAGTGTTGGGGATGGGGTTTGAGAAGGAGGAATGTTTCAGAAGAGGAAAGTGCTTTGTGTTGAAGAACTCTCATTAATGGATTATACTGTTACCTGGTGAAAGTGGTCTTTGTTTATAACATAATTTTACATGGTATTCTAATCTTTTCAGGTGTTGATGTTTGCTTTGCCATATTGAATCTGGAACAGGATTTTTGCATGCCTTCTTGATTTTTCTAGCCATTAAAGCAGTCTGTGCCAGTGAACTGTCATAAAACTAGTGTTATCCTCTCATGCCATTCATGTGAAGCTCAGCAAATTCCTTCCGTAGTTTGCTGGAAGTGTTGCTGCAGTTGCAAAAACATCTCCCTGTGGAAGAGCAATGGAAACCAGTATCCATAAGCATGGAATGTAAAGTGGTAAAACTGGCTCCTTCATTTATTCATAATTAATTTCATAAATTGATACTCCAAATGTATACAAAAGTAACTCGTTGCTGTACTACAGCTGAGTCAGATGAAAATAGTATGTACTTCAAAACTGAAAAATTATTCTTCTTGCCTTTGTAGTAAGTAGTAGTATATATCTACACGTTCATTAGTGTTGTCTAGGAGAATACTTGTTTGTAAGAGACTTATCACAGGTATACTACTTTGCAAGAATAAGATTCATGCTCTTATTATTGAGATAGAAATGTACTTTTACTGAGCAGTCCAGTTTATGAAGGAATGCTGTTTTTTCAGTGTATAAAATAAGAAAAAATAAAACAAGAAAAAAAAAATCACTGCATAGAGCATTTCCGGTATGTGGACCTGCACCACAAAACTTCAGTGACTTATTCCCATTAGCTTAACGTAATCAGATTGCGCACGCACTGGTGTTGTTAATCAGTGACACAGAAGAACGAACTCTGTTTACCAGCAGCGCAGAAGAACTTTGATTGAAGACACCAATTTCCCTAAATTTCTGACAGTTAGTGTTATTGCTGAATTTTTAATTCATAACCTCTCTCTCCACTTTTTTGTGGATAATGATTAAAATGAACTAAATTCAGAATAAGGCAGCAGCTGGCTTAGAAAGCAGATGTTATTTGATGACAGTGCTGGCTTGTCATTGATATACCAGGCAAATCAGCCAAGTATTTTAGTAGTATCTGTTTTATAGAGAGGATTTGCTGAAACAGGAAAATACAAAACCTTGATTCCCACAGCAAAATGACCAGCTGTGATACATAATAAGTGATTTTTTTGACTGGTCTTTAAGAGCTGAAAAATGATTGTTAGATAAGTGCCATCGTAACACCAGCCCTGCACTCAGTGCATTTTCTTGACTTTCATACTTTATTCTAATTGAATTGCAGCTTATTATAGCTATTTTAAGGATCAATACTCCTTCATGGGGGCAGGATGAGTAAGAATCAATCTGAACACTTCACATCCTTCGTCAGGAATTACTTCAAATAGCAGCCTGTTCTCTGCAGTAATCTGTGTGATTCTGTTAGCAGCATCAGTCACTGACAACAAGACACCTGAACTGTGTTTCTTTTCCTGTTCATTGGGGTCTTTCATTGTTACAGAGACTGATATTCTTTCTTATAAGGTTAGAAAAGATCCATAATAGCTTTTATACCATTATATTTGAAACTCTAGACTTCATTAAAACACTCTTCAGCTCCTTCACTTCCAGACTCCTTGCTGCTTATGAATTATTCAGAGTAGATTTCACTTGAGGTAAATAGTTTGATTTGAAGGTTTTTGTATCTGGATTTAGATGCATCAGGAAGTGTTAAACGCTCAGAATTTTAAGTGAGGAGAATTGCAGAGGCTCAGCTATTAAGATGGAAGACATTTGCCGTTAGTGCTCTGGGGCTGCCATTGAGATCTCAGCGCGGTGCTATTTGTCATTCTGAAGTAGGTAGGCATTATGATGCCTGGAGTATAAATCAGCCTTTACATGGTGTCGAGTCCTGAAGCACTTTGAACACTCTAATCCACTTCTGAGTTAACAGAACAGTTTTGGTTTTACAAGCTTTAAAGTTTCCCTTTTTATTTAACCCTGTCATTGTGTTATTAATCATCATTATTTTCCAGAATTCAATATACTTCCCCAAATACAGTTCTTAATGTTCTGCCTCAAAGTTGTGGCAATATGACTGAGATGAGCTTTAGCTTCAATCACCTAGAAGAGATGCAGTTTCAGCAAAATTAATTTTATTAATTCTCCTCACGTGAAGAGAAATACTGGCTTTTCCCGGTAGCAGGCTAGGCAGGCCAGCATTATTCTACTGCTGTACCAAAGGACGCTGTCTCTGCTTTGTCTTCTCTGCCCGCTTCTGTGTAGTATCATGTCAGTGTTACCTCCTGGAAGAATAGCAGTTTCTGTGTGGCTGTTTTTACCACGTCTGTAGTCCAGTAGGCAGTGTCAGCTCAGCACAGCAAACTCTTAAATGCTGATTACCTTCTTTCATCTGAGCATCTAGTCCACTTACAAAGGGTCAGTTCAGAAACTACAGGTACCTTAGGATGTCAGTTCATTGAATCTCAGTTTCTGCTCTTGCACTGACTGACTAAATGTTTTAACCATCAGAGAGTGTTTTGTTTATTGCATATTGCTACATACAGTATTATACATATATATAGACAGTACAGTTGTGCAGTCAGTTGAACATAGGGTCCATTAAAATCACTTTATTTTCCTGCCAGGCAGCACAGTCTGCGTGTACTGGCTGCATGCCTTCAATTGCTATATGCAGTGATGGAGTCAGAGTTAAGAAACAGCCAGTTACTCCCCATGAACTGACGGTAACCCCAGTTCAGCTGGAGTTGTCAGTCCCCCCCTACCTCTGTGCTATGCACTAAAAGCCCTCTCTCATGCAGTGGTGTTAGGAAGTCTCTGCCACACCAGTCAGCTTGGGTGGAGGGAAGAATGACAGTCATCAGTTCAAGGTATTATCACTCACTTTGGAGCAATGCAAGTTACACTTCTTAATTCTTTAGTCTCTGGAATGGAAACTTCTGAAAAGGCAGGAGACCATTGAGGACAGTGTTGTCAGATTTTTTTTGTGCATTTATTTAACGCTCCTTCTTAACTTTCATACGGTTGAACATAAATGTTCCAGTTCTAATTAATCTAAATGATTGTAGCCCAAAGTTAAGTCACTGCTGTCTCTGCGGAAAAAAAAAAAAAAAGCTGCTTTTCCTATACAGCCACTTAAAGTTGTTGTTTTCATTGAAGTGCTCATGCTCAGTGAGGAAGTATAATAGTTCAGCAGCAGAGTGATTGCTTGTGTTAGCAGTAGTACATTGAAGTTATATGACCTCTCATTAATCTGCGCTTTGATAAGGTCCTGGAGTGGTAGGATTAATGACATTCCACTGTAAATTATTCAAATCCCTGCCTGTGCAACTGACTAGCTCTTTGGAGAAACATGCAAGTGATACTGAATCTTTTACTGCCTCAGAGAGTAACTACAGTGGTCCGGAGACAGAAATTTGCTCATCTGTATTGCGGGTCACGTGAATCTGCCTAACAGTAGGCAGACTTCCTTCTTTTTTAAATTTTCTGCATGTGATTTGACTTCTAAAAGTATTCTACTCATACAATGGCTGTTTTTCCGATTCCCCCATCCTTTTCATTTCAGTTTTGGGCCTCATACAACATGCTGAGAGCTAAATACCTAGACTAGCTTGGTGACATTAACTTCATTTGATCCACAAGGCTTTCCTGGCTGCTTATGTTTCCCTTGTGCCACGTCAGCCTCATCAAATCCTATTTTTCCTCTTGGCTCCTTTCTGTCAGCCTGTATTCTTCTGAGTGTTGTCTCTTCAGCCATATCTCATCCCATGCAGTGCTTTCAATTCTTGTTACCAGCATTACCTCCCCTGTGAGGATTATAAACCCTGCTCCTAGTGCAGCAAAACTATGTGGATTTCATGGCCAGGACAACCTTTCTCTATGGAAAAGAAAAATGAGCATGTCCCTTTCACATTTTAAGAGCTCTTCCAGAAATTCATGGACCTGAATGTCAGAGAGACTATTAGTATTTCTAGTACAGTCCTATACAACAGCTCACAAAATTACTTCTTCAGTCATCCCCTCCGTCCAGTTGAATAAGCTGTAATTAAAAGGTATCCTAGATCAATTTACAGGAAACAATACATCTAGCAATGGAGAGTTTTCCACATCCTTTAACCTTCATTGATTAAATGTTCATCAAATGTTCAGCGGTGAGTCTAACTCCTTCTCATGACTTTTGTAGCTGTTTCGTAGACATAAGAAAAGCTCTATTCTAGTTTCATGTAGCACACTTCTGGGCACTACTGTGTACCACGTTCATGTCACTTGGAAATATTTTTCAGGTCAAAAGCAAATCCTTATGCATGACAGGTTAACTCTAACCTCTCTCAAATACTCTATTTTTTAAGTAACTTCAAAAACTGAATACAGAACAGACCGTTGTCTCAGTGTTGTACACCGTCATCCTGCTGGAAAACTGCTGTTCTCTATACTGAGGGATTGTGTTAGCTGTTGTTACAGCACCTTTCCACTGAGACAATGTTCAATAGAGGAAAACTCATGTAAAGCCAATTGGAAATCTTGTCAGAAGGTGAACTTCCTGTGTTGGAGCGCTGGGTTGAGCAACATCAGCTGATGGACCTCCCTGATTAAGGCTTGTTTTCTCCTCAGCACAGTACCATGCTGAAGTTTGACAATTTCTGCTCACAGGAGACACCTTTTGATTTGGTGGTCCTAAGGCTGCTGTACTGTTCTGGGTGTGAGTGACTGTCACTGCACGAGAAGGGATGGCTCCCAAGGGAATCTACCTCGCCTATCATTACTGGGCATCTATGAACCGTACTGGAGTAAACATAATGGAGTAATCCTGTGCCGAGTTATGTTTAGGTGTACAGCATGTGCGCTGTTTAGGCTGCTTCTCAGCAGTCTGCAAAGCACTGTTGTCCCTTTTTTTCAGTCCATAGCAGATTGACACTAAAGAAGAGGTTCACAAACCTTATCTCTACTGTTCTCCTTCCCATAACTTTTAGACTGTTACCAGTTAAGGGAGCTCACTTTTTATTCTTCATGGTCCATTGTTACTGGAAACAGTGATCACGAGCTTTCATTTTGGTGTCACAAACTGATCATTAGAATTCACTATTTATGAATCTAGGAGTTGCTGGTAGACTTGTTACACCAGTGCATTTGGAGTGCTGAGTGTTCTGCCGCCCATGAGAATATTGCTGTTTGCTGAGCTCATATTTTCCAAATTACATTAGCCTGTTTCAACAACATAAAAACAGATTTCAGGGACTTTGCTTAAAATCTTTTATGGCAGTTTGCCTTTGAAACTGCTACAAAATTGTAATGGCTTTTCATTTTGATTTGCTGGCAAGAAACAAGTTGACTGCCCTTTCTTTGGAAAACTTAAAGGCTGAACAGAAAATTATTTTGCTGACACAGCAAATGCTATTTGCAACTGAACTGATTTTATTCAGTAATAAAAGTTGATTGGTATAATGAAAGAATGTTTTATGTAAGCATCACACCACTGCAGGCCCCCAGCCTTCACTAAGACACTCGGGCCACACTCAGAACCCATTTGAATCAACAAGCTTATCCACATGGTATATACTGCAGAATAGACACCTCAGAACAGAAAATGTCAGCCTCCAATTATTTCTCTCTTAATTTTTTCATATGTCCAATTTACGTAACATGTTGTTCCCTTTCATCCTTTCTGAAATATATGCATATATATGTATATAGAGACATGCATATATGACATATAAACATACATATATTTATGTATGTATTATTTCTATGCTTTCAATTAATTTTCAGCAGACTCATTTCTCTATGGCTGGGGACCTGTGGCAGCTATCTCAGTGTTAACTTAGCATTGTCCAGACGACAACACTGTCGAGACCGAAATCTCCCTTCTTCTCTCTGTTCTCCAAATGGAAGATGAAGGCGGCCTGAGAGCTGCTAACATCTTAGTGGCTGGTAGTTTCTAAGCAAGCCTTCTGAGAAACAAAAGAAAAAAAACTGTCATACTTCCCAGAGTGCAGCAGGTGAGGAGAGAGCCATTGTCATAGAATCACAGAATGGTTTGGGTTGGAAGGGATCATCTAGGTCCAACCCTCTGCCATGGGCAGGGACACCTTCCACTAGATCAGGTTGCTCAAAGCCTCATCCAGCCTGGCCTTGAACACTTCCAGGGATGGGGCATCCACAGATTTTCTGGGCAACCTGTTCCAGTGCCTCACCACCCTCCCTGGGAAGAACTTCTTCCTGATATCTAATCTAAACCTCCCCACTTTCAGTTTAAACCCATTACCCCTTGTCCTGTCCCTACAGGCCCTTGTAAAAAGTCCCCCCCAGCTTCCTGGTAGCCCCTTCAGGTACTGGAAGGTGCTATAAGGTCTCCCCGGAGCCTTCTCTTCTCCAGGCTGAACAAGCCCAACTCTCTCAGCCTGTCCCCATAGCAGAGGTGCTCCAGCCCTCTGATCATCTTCGTGGCCTCCTCTGGACTCTCTCCATCCAGTTGATATCCTTCTTATGTGTGGGGGCCCAACATTACACAAATTATTGCTGTTTTCTTACTGAAACTTGTGAAATCACTGATATTTTATTTTGTCAAATTTGTTTAAGCTTAAGCTAAAGATAGATGCCTTCATATCTGCCTGTTCACTAATGGTTTCTTCTTGTACAGTTTAAGATTGTTATTCATTCTTTTATTCAGACACTACTCTTCTTTCTACCTCTTTCTTTGTCTTCTGTTACTGAAGCATTTAAATCTAACAACTTGTACTCGCATATGCCATAATTGAGTTTAAATGTTAATTTTCCCAATTTCCTGAAATATATGGTTAAATGGAGTTTCATATCTTTAGCCATAATGATATTTGTTTGCACTGGAACAATAGAAAATGCTTATCCAGTTACTGTGTTGAGTAATGGAAGCCACTGTCTTTGCTTAACTCTTAACATCCCTCTTTTTTTCTCTGTTTATCTGATGGGAATCGTCTGAAACCCCCACATAGGTCTATAGAAGGTTCCCATTGCCTGATGCAGTTGACCACAGAGGTACCTGACACTTCTCTTCCTCATTACTCTCTCAGTTCCATTTTTGCTTGAAATTTTTCTTAGATTATTACCTCTCTTCTTCTTTTTTTTTTTTTTTAGTTTATTATTAAAAATAATTTCTACTCAGTTTTTCAGCTTAGAAACACAGAAATGGAAAGAGGTCTGGGTTAACCAAGACGTGGCCTTTGCTAGTTTTGTAAGAACCAGCTCATTTAACACTCATAGCTAACCAGCAAAGCTGCTAAAACCAGTATTACTTTTGCTCAAGGATTTTTTATTTATACAGGATTCCAGTCATGCAAGTGACTTCATTTCCCTTCTCCATGTATACTGTCTTTTGGAGTCACTCCTGGTTGTGGCTATTTTCTGGATTCACAGAGGAAGGGAAAAATGTCTGTATGAGTTTACAGTGGCTTCTTGATACAGGACTCAGTCCCATGAGTTTATCACAAAAAAAAACTTGGCTTTTACTTAGAGGAGCTTGCCTTTCATAAACTTATTTATTTGCTCTGCCTGTTGTGATGGGCCAGATGTGCCACTGTTGATGTTCCACAGTTTCTAGGGGACAGTGCAGTTTGACAGTGTCTGCAGTTGCAGAGTGGATTTGTTTGGTTTTCATACTGGTCACAGACCGTAGAAGGCTCCTTTAAACAGGCCTGGCAGAAGTCCATTCTGTCCCTCACTATGGGAGCAATTAACTCCATTATATAGATAACCAAGCTCATAGAAATGAGGTATGGGTACCATTACATGCCCCTGCAACATTTGTTTAATTGCTAAAGCACTTGTTTATGCACTGCTTTGCTGGAAGAAAATGTATTAAACTATAAAACAATGATCTGTCAGGTATACAGCCTGCAACCTTGGGGGGATCATTACAAGGCTTAGATCAGAAGAATTTAAGAAACTTAGTCATAAATCAAATGTCTGAGACCTAAGCTTCATCTTGCAGTTCACTATAAGGCAGTTTTATGGACTGTCAGTATGAAGAGAGTATTTACATATTTTTATCAACCAGTAATTGGTTTTTTTATCATTTGTGTTTTCTGTCTTCTTGAATTACACTATATCATGCTGTTCATAAGAAACGGCAGCATTGTCAAGTTAACAGGCATTGCTATGTTACCTCAAAGCATCTGATTTACTTCCTTGTAGTAGTTTGGTAGAACAATGAAATTAATGAATTGTGTTCAAGCAAGTGGGGGCTTTGATGCCTTTTAGCTAGCAGAGATAGCAAGAGAAAATTTTATGGTAGATGTGAGTACGCAAATATGTATAATGCAATGGAGGTTTAACAGATCAGTATCATACTGAAAAGGAATAGCATATGTTATTCATTATGAAGTTAAAACTGACTACAGAAGAATAAGTACATATCGTACACAGGTAAAGATGAAAAATTATCAATACCTTGTAGCTTTCTCATCTAAGGTTCTTTCTGAGCTAGCCTCGTTTGCCACATGCCTGTTTCTAGAGGCTTGGGTATAGCCAGTGAAATCACCACTGCTGCTCAGGCTTATATGGAGACTCCAATAGGAAACTTGTTCAATTTTGTAACGTTTGAATTTCACAATAATTTCTGGAAACAGGGACAAGAAAGTTGCAAGGTCCTTTCAAGGTAATGGCCCTTCTTCAACATTCTGCAGAACAAATTTTAGAAGGGTTTATGAAGTCTTAATGGGTATTGAAACCACTGTACCCTAGATAAGAGCCATCTGTGGTTGAAGCCTTATTAAATTTAAAAATACTCATTCTTGAAAATGTGTGCCAAACTTGCATCTTACATTTTGTGTGTGTAAAATGTAACAGCCTATGTATTTATTCATAGTGAGATACAGTGGTCTGCCTTACATTCATTTGGTTAGCCACGTAATTTTAATTGGTGCTAGGCAAACAATATATTTACTGCTTTATGATTGCTGATAAACCTTTGTGCTGCATAAGCTGTTGTACACAAGAGAATTGGCCCTCATTATGTGGCAGTTGTTCCTGCTTTGTTGTTTGAGGCTGAAAGTTCTTCATTAGTCTGTTATGTTCACCTTGTGTTACATTTGTTATCATGTATTTAAATAATGACATGTTCTCTTGGACAAAGTAACATACTTTCCCCATGGGCTTAGGACCATAGAATCTTTTAGGTTGGAAAAGACCTTTCAGATCATCAAGTCCAACCATTAAAGCTTGTCAGAGTTATTATTACTCCAAAGTAAGTTCAAGCTTCTGAAAAATAAAACATGATCTTAAATATAAACAAATTGTTAGATTTATGTTATGATTTTTTATTTAAGACTATTTTATTATGTCATTTTATTAATACGGATTTTTCTTGGGAAAGTAGATGCAGAAGTTACGTCTACTGGGAATCCACACCTTCCCATACCACTGGTATTCATTTCTTCCAGTCCTCTAGGCTATTAGACCAGAAATTTGTCACCCCTTAAGGGTTAAGTACACAATACCATTTTCAAGCTGTCTAAAGACAGCTATTGATCCTAACAAACGTTGGAATGGAAGTTGGTGGTACGATCACTTACAGTGGAGGACAAAGGATGCGATTGCCTGTTTTAAATTATGGTATGTTCTGGTTTAGAAACTGTTGGTTTAAATCTCATCTGAGGGCTCTAAGCTTGTTGCTGGAACTCCGTAACACTTCTGAAACATCCAAATCATTTATCATTTTGGTCTGTCACTCAAGTATTGATCTTGGCTGCCTCTGACACTTGGAAATCTAAGAAGCTCACAGCCCAAGGTCTGGTAGCTGCAGGTTATTTCTTCCAATATCTCCTAATTTTCCTGCTTGTTTTTAAAACTATCTGTATCTATTTCTTATTTAGGTAAGATGACCTCAGACCATCAAACTGTAAGCTGTTCTTAGAATGAACAGTCCTTTGACTTGCACAGTGACTTTCTCAGAACTTTAAGCATGGATGACATGACACTTTGCTTGGTGTGACTTTCTTTGGCTGTATGTTTCAGTTGTGCAGACTAGTTTTAAAAATTACAGAATTTATTCAACCCACAAAATAAGAATCTACATATACAACCCTGGTTATGAATTTTTTTTTTTTCCATCTTCTTCCTCTTCCACTCACAGTATTTTTTTAGGGAAGGTAGAAATCTCCAGGAATAGCAGTATTCAGTATTGGTGTAAACTGTCAGTTTTGGTCTGATAAATTATTCCAGATGATCCTTATAGTTGGGTATCTGAGAACAACTCACACAAACACCTTTGGGAACAGTGTACCTGAGGCCTTTCTGGTTCTCTAAGCTTCTTGCTATGCTTTTATAACAACTGGATAAACCACACATGCATTGAGCTGTTTATGATAAAAATGTTTATATTAGCTGTTTATGTTAGAAATTTATCTTTGCTACCTGGGTGCCACTTGGGCTTCATGGCTTCTGAAGGCTGTCTGACATGGAGATTGGAGGGGCTCCATCAGCTATAAAAGGTTCTGACTAAAGCAGTGCAGCTACAGGCCCGACCTCTAGACCTGCAATGTGGTTTTGGAGCAGGAGAACAAGTGCTTCTCAGTGAGGTCCTAAGTGATCTGTATAACAGGGACTCCCTTATACAGAAACAGACCTTTTTTGGATCTGTGGGAACAAACTACTTCTGTGATGTAATATGAGCTTCCAGAAACAGGCTGCTCTGTACACAAAACTACTTTCCCCAGGCTGATCATCATTTCAGTGGGGAAGGTCCATTTTAGGCCGATCTAGGAGAAGTTACAATGTAATTTTTAAGTAGTGTAGTCTGAGAAAATGAGCAAATGTATCTGAATAATAGATGTTTCTTATAATAGTGGGAATTTGAGTCATTCTAGGAAAACTCATGCACTATGTCTCCATAGCTTGTTCCGAAGTAATAGATTGAGTATGATGAGTACTGCTCCCTAAATTCTACATGCTTTGGTAGTCACAAATGATAGATTAAATTAGGTATCATACCTAGACATTTGTACAAGATGCTGCTGGTTAATAACATTTTAACCAAGAAGACATTAGTGGCTATTGTCTATCTTGGGTGACCCCTCCCAGGTTGTCCTGTCATGATCAATCAAGCCATAACATGTACACATAACCATTAGAACTTAATTAACCAGCTATTAGTCACAGATTTTTAGGTGGAGTGAGATTTTAGGGGAGGTCAAAGGCAATAAAGAATTGCTTATACTGTTGTTTGGTTGTCAGTAGCACAAATACCGTAGTGGAATAGTGTGCAAGAGTCTGCAGGCCAGCGTCTGACCCAAGTATTTTCTCAGGGAGGGTATCCTGCATATCACTGCCTTCCAGAATCAGCTTCCAAAGTGGAAAAGCAGTCCTTCAGAACAGGAATAGGAAAGGTAGCACAGGGCATAACCCTTTTTCTGTACTGACAAAAATGCAATGCTTGCCTAAATATCCTTGTGAAAGGCATCAACTATGTTTGGGTACATTTAGCTTTCAAACTGAGTCAGGAAGTAAATCGTGAGTGGTGTTTTGTTATGCACTGATTGGTAGCCCCTATTGATTTCTGCATCTGTCCTTGTGACAATTAATGTTTGAAAATTTTTAGATCATGGGATTTTGTGCAAATAGAAATTATTGTTTTTTCTGATGTTTGGTCTTTTTCCTCTAGATTTAGTACTTTAACAATCAAGTTATCTTCTACTGTGGGAATGGGTATTTCAGGAACAAGAGACATTTTTGAAAGTTGATATCTGTGTCATCAGTTTTCAATGTTTTTGTTCAGAAGTACAGTGAAGTGTAAAAATAATAACCATCATCATAAACCACAGTATATTGAGGAAGAGAGTCCATCCACATAGGCTAATGAATGTGGATGTTTTGCTGGTACCTTGATAGTGTTGCACATATGGGATAGTTTACAAAGAGATTGATGCAATCATTTCTTCTTCCAAATGAATAGAAACTGGTGGCGTTTGACTTAGGGATTTACTTTCACAGTGTGCTAAGAAAGCAGTTGGTAGTACCTGTGATCACTCCTGCTTTTTATACCTCTTAGACAAATTTTAAAAATTCCCACCCCTTCAGTGAAAAACTTTGTGAAGCACACAAGTGGTTCACTTGGGTCTGTGATGTGACTTTCCTGATTTCACATTCATTAATAAGAGAAAATAAATAACTTGAAAACTTTAAGGTCTGTTAAACTGAACCATCCTAATAAAGCTTCTGTTGGGTTGTTTGTAGATTACAGGTGATTGAAACACACAGCTAGTGGGAAGTTAAAATCCCTGGCAGAGCAACATTTGTCTGTGGCAAATTTTTGAAGAAAAACTCTAGGGTTTTTTTATTGTTATAAACCTGTACTAAGGGAAAGTGGAAAGATATAGTTTCTCATAGCATAAAGGAAAGCTAGTGTATAGTCACAGACCCGTCATGGAAAAAAAAATTAACAAACCATTCATATAGCATAAGAAAAATCAATTATCCCATGCCAAGTAAATGATTAATTTCCCAATAATTTACTGGTTTTATTAAAAACCAAACATCTTCCTGTTGATCAAGCACAGTTGAGAAAACCTATTACTGCAAAATGGTTCTAGGGTATTGTTTGCTTCTTCCAGGGTCCCAGCCCTCTTGCACAAATCAAAAAAAAAAACCAAACCCGAGCAGTCTGTGAGAAAGAAGGAGAGGGTAAAGTTCAGCATAAATCTGTCCTGCATGCTTGCTGTGTAATGCCTGCTCCATATGCTATTCCTTAGAATACATTAATTTTCCAAGACACTTTGCATTTCTATGTACCGGTCTCAAACTAAGGAAGAAAGTATGGCAGAATAAAAGTATGATCCTAAAATACTTTAATGAAGTCTTGTAATCTTATTCATGCTGTAAGATTAATTGCATAAATATATATGTTGTACATTCAAACTCCAGAACTATGCAGTGCAGAATAGAAAGAAGCCAATGACATAAAACAGAATTAACAAATGACTTAATTTACACAGAGTAAGTGCAATCAAGGCCCCAGGCATTTTCATTTATTTGCTGTTTCTAGGATTAGGCAGTTCTAGAGCAGGAGGAGAGAAATTAATATCAGAACCAGCTCTTATGTTTTTATCTTCATTTTATTGACCTTAAAAAAAGCTCGGTATATTTGCCAAATTAATTCTATTAGGCAGAAAAAGTGAAAGGATTTAGAAAGGCACTCTTGGAAAAATCTCACCTTTTGACTTATAATTCATATTTAGCATAGAGGTTACTGAAACTATCATAAGAGATATGAATATTCCTTGCACAGGAGAGGAACTAGAGAGGACCTTGATCTTAAATTGTCATTAAGTCATGGTGTTTGTTAGGGGAAGTATTTCCCTTTATCTTAGACAAAGGAAGAAAATTTGTTTTGTCAGTTTTCTTGCTTCACGGGAGAAAAGGGAGATGTGGGAGAAGGGAGAAAGAAAACTCATGGGGAAGAAACAAATCCTTCTTTTTCACTGTTTAATAAGCCGACACTGGGGGCTTGGACAAGAAGACCTACAGATGTCCCTTCCACACCAAGCATGCTGTGACTTTCCATTTAGAAGTGAAGGCCAGAAAATGAGATTCATAATTTTTGTTTTATATAATAATTTCTTTTAAACTGATTTATTTTTCCTTTATAAGATATTGGTCTGATCAAGTATTCCAAGTTAAAGACCTGGCAAAAATTTGGGGATACCAAAAATATTTCCAGCTAGAGTGTTTTATGGAATTACACAGTTCAACAGAAATATGAGTAGCTTACCATAATGATGTATTTTAATCTGCTTCAGAAACATCTGGTATTAGCTAATCTTGGTTACTGGAATACGCAAGCCAGGGGTCTAAATCAATACAGCAATTTTATTAGGACCCAGCAATATGGAAGCAAGGTGAGAGCTGATGTCTTTGAGATTACATTACTTTTTGAATATATTTAACTTCTTCAGTCTCTCCTGACTATGATAAATTGTAGTACAGAGATGCTTATTTAAAGGTTTTAAAGATAGCAATGAAGTAAACCAAGTATATTTTCCTGCAACATGAGGGCAATAAAGCTCATAAAGATATATTCTGCTTAAATTCCCAACTTTTGTCTTATATAAAAAAGCAGCAAGAAGCTATGGGATGAATTAAGTTATTCTTGAGGGACAAGAAAAATCTCATTTCTAAATCCATATACATAGACTTTATTTTTCCTCTTAGAGAACAATGGAAGCTGGCTATTGAGGGAAGTTTATGCACATGTGTTTATATTATTTAATAAACAATATTATATGGAGAGGAAGCTAGCAGCTGTCTTTTTTTCCCTTCTATTCATAAATCTGCCACATCACTGAGTATGACAAAGTTAAACTCTGTAGCTTTCAGTTTGTGCATAACACTGTTGCCAAACTTCATAAAGATATTTTATGGCCTGTTGAAGTGCTAAGATGCTAGACTTCATGAAAAATGAAGTCTCTAAATGGATTTGAGCTATATCACTTGAGGAGTCGAAAAAATATCACTGCGAGTCACAGCTATTAGTGACAGCACTGTAGGAAATCTCACCCTGTGTATGACATAGCTCTGTTTTAAAATATCCAAGCACACGGTGCCACTAATGAAGGGTAATTTTCACCCAGAAACCAAACAATGATATCTGGATCCAGGAGGCTTGGGTTGTTTAAGCTTCTTTTATGGATAAGAGAGTACTGGCAAGGGTTTTCTCACTGCCTTGGTCTGTGTGCAATGTAGGGCACAAGGTATCGTTATCCATCAGCACAGATTCACCGAAGCAGGGCTGCTGTAGTCGCACACTTTCTCCTGGTCTTGCTCAGGCATTTTCCCTTGTACAGATACTGGCTCTGCACTGCCAAGCAATGAGCTGCTTCAGAAAGATATAGTCAAAATGACAACTCACCTTTTTCCTGAATTATCTTCTGAAATTTCCTTGTACGCAATCACATGAGTATCGGGACTTTCACGAGGGAAGGGGTGAGAACGCACATTTGCGGAGGCAGTACTGTGATAGTCCCAGTATATTGAACCTTAAGCTCTGTAAAACCTCACTAGTTGTATCTCTGTTGCTATTTTGCGGTCTCATATCTTGTGTCCCATCAGTCCAAATCATCCAGCACTGACTTCCACTGCCCCATCTCCCAGGTGCATGTTGCCAACATGTAACCGCTGCCAGAAAAAGCCCTCTACAACTCAGACATAGCAAAAAAGAATGCACTGATCCAACAAAATGAAATGTGTGTCATGTACTTTTTCCACTCAAAGTATTTTTTAATTCAAGGCAGTTCTCCAGTATGCACAAGTCTAATTCTTCCCCTAATTTAATTTATTGCCAATTAGTAACATAGTAGGATAATGAGAAAAATGGAAAAAAATCTAAACCCGCTGTCCCCTTAGCCCTCCCTTTGTCTCGTACATCTTGGAGCTGTCTGGAACTAGGTCTGTCCAACATGGGGGAAGCTTCTGGTATCTTCTTACAGAAGCCACCCCTGCAGTCCTTTCCCGCTACCAAAACCTTGCCACTTAAACTCAATACACTGATCCAAGAAATTGTAACGAGAATAATTGGTGTATGTTTTCAGTAAAATTAAAAAAAACCAAACCCAAACTAAAATAGTATTCCAGAAGCTCTCCAATTCAGTTTAGTATCAATGAATCACGTAAATTTAACATTTGTTGAAGCCACCATGCTTCCTATTTTTGCCAAAGTACTAGAACTATGAAAAGTCCTTGGAATACAATTCTGTTACTTTCACAATTAGATGAGTAGCTCAGTTCATCCTAAGTAATTGCCTACTCCCCCAACATCCTTCATCATCAGTCTGTATGGCAGTCTAAGAAATAATTAAAAGTATGGGTATATGTTCTGGAGAGCCAAGGGGAAATTGTTTGCATTACTCCCAGAAGACAAATCTGAAATTTCTTCTTCCTTTCCCACTGCTTGAAAGTGGGTTGCTATTAAGTTCAGCTGAAGAGGAGTGGAAATTCTGCATAAGGCATTGACTCTGCTAGAGAGTGACAGAAGTTCATCTAAACTGTGAGTTATTCACACACTGTGTGCTAGAAGCTGCTCTCCTAATAGACCATGACAGCCAAAATGAACATTGCCAGTGTATGTCAGTCCTTGAAAACATCAGCTGATAGGGTGGTAAAGCCATCAGTAGGGGCAGAATTGAAGGGCAATAGGGTTCAAAGAAAACAAATCCGAAAGTCTATCGTCAGGGTTGTTACTGGCAGCTTCCACAGAGTGGTGATGGCTCATACAGTGTATTCTCTGCGGGGTTTAATGTTTAAGCAAGAAAAATCCTTGTGTAAATGATGGAGTTTCAGGTGTCCAAGGTTTCATGCATAGTTCTGTGGAAAGAATTCTGCAGTACTCTAAGCTGAAGGCAGGAGATGATATGCATATGCCCATGCAATTGGGAGTACTTCACAGTAACATTGCAACACTCACTCTCCATCGTTGCTACCCGTCTACCTGTCAGAGAACCAAAACAAATAATCACGTCGTGTATTGGGTCTCTCAGAGGTTTGTTTACCTTCTAGGATGGGGGTTCTCTTCTGTCGTCATCCTGTGTTCACCAGATTAGCTGTTGCATCAGCATTTCAAAATTTAGATTCTTTGGAGCAGCTTGTGATAACTTGGCTCACCACGAGTGGCTGAGGTGTTAGGGAGACTTTGTAGATGACAGACCAAAGAGGAGCAAAGAGCGACGACCTTATGTTCGTATTTGTTTTTAATGTCTGACTTCACTTTCAAAGTCCTCTTATTTCTTCTTCTTTTTTTTCCTTCTGCCTAGATTTTTCTTTGCAAATATCAGTGTATCTGTCCATATTTGTTTTTTCCCTTACCTGAAGAGAAATAAAATCACTTCTCAATTTTGAACAGGCTTGTACAAAGTTACATGTAGTCCTTCTAACTTAAAATTTTCTTCAGTGTGACAGAAGTTCCTCAGGTTCCTTCTATTTGATCTCCTCTTAGGGTTGCCAACCTCCTTTATTCCTATGCATTAGGTTTTCCTCCATATCACACTTGATTGTTGTGTGAGGATTTTTTTCCCCATTTTTTACCTTATAGATACTATTTTAACAGGATGTTTATACTGAAATTGAAGGTAATTATTCTGCTGTTTTCTATTACCTCATTCCTTAAGCTGATTTCAGCTGTTCAAAATTGGATTAAAAAACTGAAAGAAATATCAGCTGTCATGCTTCCAGGCATTTGGTGACTTTGCAGGATTTAGAATACACTTTAATAAGTGTTTTTTCCCATAAAACTGTCTGATACAGCAGTTCAAAATTTGCCTGGAAGCACCTAATATTAGCTGATGTTGAAAAGAGGATAACCACACTTCATATAGCATTGATAAAATCAACATCACAAATCCTCTCTTCTATGACTGTTTCTTGTGCCTATGCCATCGCACATCACAGCTGTACAGGTCTTCATTTACACTTGTGCTATAAGGATATTTGAGAAAATCACCGGCTTTAAACTTGTCTTTTGGTTTCTTAAATTTTCCAACAGATAGTAAGCACAAGCCAAGCTTCTCAACGTAGCTCTGAAATAGAGAAGAAAATCAAGAAACATTAATGCTGACAGTAAATGAGTATTTAATCATTTGTTATAATGATGAGGCATACCACAGTAGTCAGTATAATGCTCATTATCCAGTGTAGAAAGTGATTTGTATTCATTAATATAGTCACAGGTTCATATTCCAACATCTCCATGAGCTGGGAAAGCTAATGTACAAATGAAACAATAAAAAATATATTTAGAAGAAATCCTGTTAGGGTTTCCGTGAGAAATAAAAGTTACCTGAGGGAAGGTGATTTTTAAAATTAATTTTAACTGTTTGAGTCTAAGCTGCTGTGTTACATGTGCTAAATCAAAGGGACATTTTGCTGAGTAGAAATGGGGACAGTTATTGATGATGATGATCTGCAGTAACAGCAATCACTATCAATTATTAAATTCTTATGATGAAATTAAGAAACTAGTTATCATATAGGGAGAGGTGGAGTTGACTTTAAAACAGATAAATAAAAGACAAAGTACTGGAACCAGCAGAGTGTCCCAATTTGCATTAGCTACCAACGCAGACTCAGCACTACAGGAAGACTCGGCCACCGTGGCTAAGATGTTGTTTCTGCCTCGAGCCTTTCTCTTCCCCTCCCCTGTCTCCCCCTTAAGTTAGAGAGCATAGACAAGACTTCAGTGACCTTGATATACTTCCATGTCTCTTTTCTGGAGATGAGAACAGACCTTATAAAGTTCACATGTGCATATTAAGCCTATCACCATCTGCTGCAATTATAACAATGTGGTGGTGAAGTTTAGTGTTTGGAGAGGAGGTCCGAAGGCCAGCTGTGCTTCAGCTGTAGTGAAGTATCCTCGGTTGACTTGAGTAAGTGAAAAATAACAGCAATAAATGAGCGGCTAATTTTTTAAGTGGGTTAGCTTGAGGGGGTTTTAAGAACAGGAATAGCACCACAGGATGGTATACCTATATTTTAGATATAACAGGAATTAGAACATTCTTAATATCCTTAGGATGCTGAACCAGCTTCTTGACAGTTTTTTTTTTTATGCTTTTTAAAACTGTGATGCTGTAAGAAGAGTAGACTCATACCTTAGCATGCATTTGCTGTGTTTTGAGCAGAACTCCATTATTTAGCTATTTTTGGGAACCTGTCACTTCCATCCCGTGTGATGAGATGGAATACATTAAGTAGCAAGGGCTCCTGGTGGGTTGTGGAAACAACCAGCACTCCAGAATATGAGTGTCTGTTGTGTAAACTCTGTTTATGACTCATATTTTAGTATTCTGTGAAAGCGTGCGTCGAAGTGGCTCTGTGGGCTTCCAAAGTTTAGTTTCTTTATTTAGTTGCTTATTGCGTAGATGCTAACAAGTTTTGGTGAAATTTCAAGTCAAAGAGATGTCACCACATTTTTTTTCTAGAAGCCATAATTATGATAATGATGTACATTCTATCTGAGAATGGTTCGGTGTAAGTATGGTTAAGAATGGTAAGAATGCTTCGGTTTTAGTGTAAGAAACTTACACTAAAAGCATACTGAGAATTAGAAAGTGGTCTTTTGGAAATTCACTGTTTGGCCAAGGTTTGCTGTGTTTAATGTGAACATTTAGTGTATCCGCTCAGTTTTGGCAAATTAGGGGAAAGTAAGTCTAGCGCCATCATGACCTGATAAGCACTTCTTTTAAAGTGTTCTGTGCCTTTTTGAACAGGTGATCAATCTGGGCATGCAGCCCAAGAATTCTGGGGGGTGGTGAAAAATGTTATAAGTCGGAACAAGTGAAAAGAATGATTTGATACGGTGTTTAGACTCATTCTGTTACATGCCCAGTACAAGTAAGAAACAGGTTTTGAATATCTCCAGAGAAGGAAACTCCACAGCCTCTCTGGGTAGCCAGTTCCAGTGCTCTGTCACCCTCAGGGTAAAGTTGTTTTTCCTCAAGTACAGATGGAATTTCCTGTGCTCCAGTTTGTGCCGGTTGCCCCTTGTCCTGTCACTGGGCAACACTGTAAGGAGTCTAGATCCATCCTCCTGACACCCACTCTTTACATATTTATAAGCATTGATGAGATCATTATCCTGAACAGATTTGGAGTATCTGAAGTACAGTAGGGAAAATAATACTGCTGCAGTAGTTTCTCAGATTGCCAATAGTGTTCACGGGCATGGTATGAAGGCGTACATAAAGGTGGATGACTTGAAGGAATAGCATCACCTAAAATTTATAAGCAACGTTTCTTTTATGAAATGGAATATTTAGAAATTAGCAATAGCATTAACAAAGTGTTATTAAAATCTGGAAAATATTTTGACTGTAAATGCCTTTTTTTTTTTTCTGGAGGTGGGGAAGGTGTGAGGAAGAGGGGGTTGTTTGAATTTTTACCCCAGCCCTCCTGATGCCTATTGAACTTGGACTCAGCTCCTGATCTCTTCATAAGTTAGGATGATCACAGACATCAAATTCACACAAACAAAACCCCTCAAATTTCTGATTATGTAAAAAACATGCTTAAAATAAACTTTTAATACAAAATGAGAAAATGCATCAAGAATTTCTAGTCTATTCTGTTTGTTCAGTACTAAAACATACTTACATTCTCATTTTAGAACTTCATGAATGATTTTGTATGTTTGTAAGAAGTTCCCCATTTTTTTATAAAAAACCAAACACAACTCCCCTGTCACTTTCGAGTACTTGACACTTTTGCACATTTTCAGAAGTCCTTTTCTAACCATGCTTTAAAGAGATCACAAGCATTCATCTAGGCTATTTTGTGTTTGCAAAATTATGTAATTCTGAGTGGGTCCTTTTCTGATCTTTTATAGGTTTTTCATAGTCTAAGTTCTGATATGAAGAGTAAATGAGATAATAAGACTCTAAATTCTAAGGATATAACTTGGAAATATTGCCTAGATTATTCATATTGGGGGTTTTAGTGCTTCTATAATGGGTTCCAGTTCTGGCATAATCCATAGCAAAAACTTCCTAATAATCAGTTTCAGCTGTTAAGATTTCAGTGCCTGCTTCTTTATTGAATATTCATTGAGATTCAGCTGAGATTGTATGTTGATCTCAAGGAAATGACGCTTTCAGACTGTTACTTCATAGTTTTTATTTTTTTCAGTATAACGATTTAGGGCTTCATGCCAAAATAATGCTCTGTGAATCCTCATTAGGATGTTTTATTCAGCTGGTCCCTCCCACAGCTGTGCTACCCTTGTGCATTAATCTGTTGTGTACATTTAAACTGCTCGAATTCTGTATTAGCTCTGGAGGAGGCTGTGGACTGCTCCAATCCTGGAACTGAATCAGAGCTGTGTTTGACAGACAGCTCTGCCCTTTTCTATCTCAGCCCCAAGTCACTTGCTGTCGTGGTTTAACTCCGGCTAGCAAAATACCACGAAGCCGCTCTCACAAATCCCCCTCCCCTCCTTCAGTAGAGGGGATGAATTGGAGGAAAAAAGAAATAAGGAAGCTCATAAAATTGAGATAAGAACTATTTACTAATTAAATCTAAATTCATATATACAAGTACTACTAATAACAAATTATTAAAGCAACATAAAATAAAACATATGATACAATATGATACAGTCATAATCAGTCCTTACCAAAAAACAAAAAACAAACAAACAAAAACCAACCAAACAAAAAAAACCCCACAAAACCCAACACAATTCATCTGTTTTATGATCAAAAAAAGTTTAGATTAAGGAGTTAATGTGTATGAGTAACAAATATTACTCTGATACGCCATGTTTAATATTAAGTAGTGGCTTATGTTATCTTGAGCTGAGGAGGAAAAGGGAGGGTCAGCCTGTCTACTAAGAGGCATTAGGTTATATACTTGCTGTCAGTCCCAACTTTTCTGCAATCCTCACAGGTACACCGCTGGCTTATGTGAGTAGCTGACAGTATGTATTGTGAATAGTTACATGCTTTTTTTAGAAGAGCAAGCTACTCGATTACAAATGAGCTGTTGTAGTCTAAAGTATTCTCCAGCTGTGTAAAACAATAGGTGTGTGTGGGCTGAGGCTGGGAGACTGCTAATTTTTACAGTTCTGAGGAACTGGCATTTCTTCTGCTGGGGTGGTGGGGACCCGTCTTCATATAAGAGGGAGCAAAAGAGAGTCAGCTAAAATAATGCAATGAACTATTTGTACATTCTCAGTCTATTATTTAATGGTAAATTAACTCACTGAATTGTTTCTGAAAGGTTGTATCTATTTCAGCTCCTCAAATAACCTGTGATTATTGATGAGTTTTAGAACAGTTAAAAAGGTAACAGACTTAAACTTATCCTGTAATACTTACATTTGCCTGCTCACTTTGTGATTTTGTCAATAATAAATGAGTGACATCTTACCTTTCTAAAATGCTCATTTTGCACTTGTCCAAGTGCTGCACTTGCTCTGAGCAGAGAAATCCATGTATGCCTTTTAGCCCCAACTTAAGTAGTGTCTGCAATGCATGATTTCAAGATTGTCCCCTTTGTAAACAGGCTGACTTCTAAGCCTGTGTAAGTTTCTACACTATTGATACTGACCTGCATGCTCTTCTATTGCACAATTTAAAAAAAAAAAAAAAAAAAGAGAAGAAAATAAGATTAAGAATGGAGAATGTTATTCAGCTATAAACTACCCCTTGGATTTCAGATTGCTGAAATTCTTTATGCAGCATCTGTTGCCATTCTGATAGTGTTGTCTTGGAGGAAAACCTGTAAATAACAAACGCCACATGAAACATGCATCAGAAATAGAACCTGGTGGGTTTTTCCTGTTGAAAATAACAGATAAACCCTCCCAGTAGTCAAAAATAGCAACTGATTGTAAATTGAATATTGTCTAGTGCCATAAGTCTTTCTGCTTGTTTTAGCATATGACTGGAAATGTTAGGTAGGGAGAGGTGAAACTTCTGCATATTTTGTGTACAGTGACTCATAGAATGGGAACTAAAAAAACTTTATAGGCCAACCCAGCCAGAAGTCAGACCCTGAATGTTCATCACCTTCATGAATGATGTGTGTGCTCTATTTAATATGTGACTAGAAAAATGAATTAGTGTGAGTCAAAACTGTTTTTCCTGACCTCAACACTCAAAATATTAGGTATTCTCAATTTGTGAAGCATTAAACTGCTATTTCTTCAGATGTTTCAACTTGCAGATATTTCCTTTCAGCTATGAGACCTAAAAACATCAGTGAGATTTTCAGGTTAAAAAAACCTGTGATTGTCTTTGGATTATGAAGGTAGGAAAATGTTCTCATTTTCCTGTAAGGAGCATGCAACAAATATTCTGTGCTTTGAGTATTTTAGAGTAACAAACTTCTGTGTATTAATTTCTATAAATATTACTCATCTTTCTATCTTTCCATCTAATTCTGTTTTCTATTAGCGAGGTGGTTGTTGGTCTGTTCTCCTAAGTAACAAGCGATAGGACAAGAAGAAATGTCCTCAAGTTGCACCAGGGGAGGTTTAGATTGGATATTAGGAAAAATGTCTTCTCTGCTGGGTTTGTCAGGCATTGGAATGGGCTGCCCAGAGAGGTGGTGGAGTCACCATCCCTGGGGGTATTTAAAAGACATGTAGATGTGGTGCCCAGGGACATGGTGTAGTGATAGATTTGGCAGTGTGAGGTTAACCATTGAACTTTATGGGATTTGGTCAGAGATGGAAAATGGAAGTAGTCAAATTTTTTTTGAAGGAGAATTCTTCAATTGATTTTCAGCTTTAGCCATGTTATCTATTCTTTTGAAACTTCCCTTACATACCATCAAAGAGCAAGCTACAAAACAAATAAATAAATAAATAAATAGACCAAACTGGAACTTCCGTGTAGTTCTGTAGAATTCTGCAGTATTAAGTACATATACACACACACATGTTTGTTTGTATATGTGGGGATGGAATGCAGAGGAATTTTCTTCAGGAAGATGTCTGACAAGTGTGTCTATCTTTCATGCAAATCAATTCCAAGGTCTGTAACTGGAGTTCATAGGTAAATGAAGTTTTCAGTAATTCCTCAGTTCTTACAAACCAAAATCAGACTGATATATCAGTTGCGTTTTTGTCCATATTTCTTTAATCTAGACCTACCAAATGCAATGATCTGGGCCTTGTACTGCAGCAGCTTTTTCAGTTTATTGAATCTGGTACTTGAACTTTCTGCAAAATTAAACTCAAATTCTAATCATAGCTACTCTTCAGCTATCCTTTTTTAAATCTACTGTAAGAGCTATTGTTATGAACATTGGAGTGTCCACTGAAGACATGATTCTGAGGTTATGCTCAAGGACAAGTAGACTATCCATCATTTTGAAAACTTCTGGTAGGTCAAGTGGTATACAAATGCTTTTTTCCTTTGGGGAAGACATCTGAGCATTTTTCCCCCTATCAGAAATGAGCTTGCAATATATCTTTCCAAGAGAGAAGTTGTATGGTGCTTTTAGGATAATCTAACTCCATTAATAAAAGCATAATTACCCATTGTTCATCTTTGACTTTGATTTCTTAGTTAGGGAAATATTTGGATTTTTCTTCCTTTTGTATTTTTTTTTTTTTTATCAGCAGTCAGTGCTGCAGACAGCCAATACAACACTTGTCTTGAGAAGCTTTAACACCACAATGTTTGCCCATGCTAGATGTGTTATACTAGATAGGAGACTGCTATCTCTGCCAGCAAGCTTTACTGTCTTGGAGAGAGACTGCTTCCTTGATTTATGCCGAACTGGCTTCACTGAAAATAGTTTGCTTGTGCAAGCTGTGATCCTCTCTGGAATGCTCTTGATGTAAAAAGAAGGCAGAGATAGGGGAAGAAACTGTACAGTGTTGATGTTGCAAATTTCTGGTAAATTTGTGCTAAACCTAAAGAGGGAAATCATAGCTCCCACAGAGGTAGGTGGTCACTGAGATAACATAGATAGCTACATCAGTATCCCAGACTGCTAGGCTGATGTACATGTCAGTAGCTCAGAGCTATTCAGTGCTCTTTCTGTGAATATTGTGCTGGTTTTGTCTAACACCACTGAAATAAGATTTTATCAAAACTCCCTCGCACAGGAAGCTTGATAGTTCTGGTCCTGTTCATAAGTGAAAACCTCATAAACCAGTAAAGTTGACTGAGCACAGTTCTCCTTTTAGGGGCATGTGCTCTTTTACCTGCTAAGATTTAACTGCAATTCCTTAACTGCAAATTCCTCTCTATTATGGAATATACTAAAGAAAAAAAATACTCTGCACAACAAAGATTACTTCTGTCTAGGTTGCACCGTATCATTTTACTTATAATGTTTTTACTAGCACAGTGGGAAACTGACGTTCTAATAAGTATAAAATAACTATTTGTATTTAGAAGCCATACTGTTTCTCTGTCTTTCCTCTGTATTTGGTACAAGCATATGTGAAATGAATATTTACTTTCTGAAACCTGAAAAAGAATGTTGTGAAATCAGACTCTAATCAGTCTTTAGTCTAAGAGATTAAAGTACTTGTGTCTTTTTTTATTGTGATCATCCATTTTGAAATGGAGCAGGTAAACAAAGACATTTTATTTGAAGTATTTTGGAGTTGGAAATGGTGCTCCAAGAAAACATTTCAAAGAAGTACATTGAGCTTTCCTGCAGTGCCTCATACCTCTGAATGCCGTGATGAGAAAATGGATACATTACAACTTCTGTAGGATAGTTGTTGAACCAAAGGAAAGCACTGTCAAATGTTGAACTTGCTGCAATCGTGACATTTGCAGTAATAACAATAATTGAGTTCAGAGTTGGATTTAGGAGGAATTTTTCTAAAGCAAATGTAATCTCTAACCTAAAATGACAATAACTGAACTCTTCATGCAAGCTTTTCTTCTTCTTTCTGCAAATTAAAATATACACAGAAGATAAATTGGTGTATTTTGTTTAAGCAGCATTTGAAATCAAATGAAATGAGGCTTTATATGGAGTATGTGTGTCTTCCTTTCTAAATACAATAGATTTTTAATACATTAAGATTTTAAAACTAGTCTAGAAAAGGGAACATTTACAGTGCTAGAAGGAAAATTAGGAACTTCAGGAACTTGCATAGTAAATTTTGTATTCTGATGCTGAGAATATGAAAGGTTGGTTGCATGGTGTTGATTTCTAGACCTCTTAATGAGAAAAGCCTTCTTAAATTATTCCAAAACAAACCATTGTGGAAAAAAGAATTATATTTTAAGCTGTTTATGTTTTACAGAGTAAAAATAGCATAAAGAGCAATGGTTAACTATAGAGTCAAAAGCTAGTATGCTTCATAGCTGAATATTTCATCCATAATCTCTCCTTACTAACTCAAAAAGATAAGCAGTACAGAATGGTAAAAATAGATGCTATTTACCTTCAATATAAGAAAGAAAATTTGTCAGCTTTATCTAGAGAACTAGAGAAAAGCTTTTGTTGAAATTTATGTTACTGCAATATATATTTATATTAAAACTATTTTACTTTTATCAAGCTGGATTCTAACCAGTGGATGCAGCTGTTGCTCTGTCAGCTTTGGTACTGTGTCCCCTTGGCATCACATTTAGGTGATGCCCCCTTGAAGGTTGTAAGACTATCCTTTGTTTTCCTTCTTAAGGGTAAATTCTGTCTTCCAAACATGTACTGGGCTCCAGCTGCTGAAGTATATCTGAGGGCATAATTTGTGCCTTACGTGTTTTCACTGGAGCTACATATTTAAAAGCTGGGAGGAATTTTGCTTTCAGTTGCAATGTAGCTTAGTCCAGGGAGGAAACTTTAGGAACACAGATGCTTTTTAGAAATGTGCTTCTAGAAGTGCCTTTTGTTGTTCCTTTACTTTTTTTGCTATGCTGGGACATGTACTAGATGTGACATGTACCAGTTTTAGACAAAGAATTAAACCTGATGACATTCAGAAAAGATTTCTACAGAAACTTTGGGACTCTGAAAATGGGTCTTAAAATCTACTATCGTAGCAGTCAAGTTAACCTTTCCAAACTAACGTTGCTTTCTGTCAGTTAATTTAATCTGAAAAAGTTAATTTTTGATCCTCAATGTTTTCTTTGTAACCATGTATAATGTATGACTTCAGGATTCAGTATAAGATAACTCAATGTCTCTTATCTCCAAAACATTTCCATCCCCTTCAAAGAAGAATGTTTTTTTTCTTTTCCCGTCCTGCTCCCAGAAATCAATGGGACAGAACAAGCTGCATCTAAAAAGACATGAATTCTGCCTTCCCCACCCCACC
>NW_010273983.1:110435-120024 GCF_000690775.1 Eurypyga helias
CCCCCCCTCCAAGGTTTAAACCCCACTGGGAACTCCATTTAGTAGGAATTACACTTCCGAGATTGCTCCTGTAAGCCATGGTATGTTGCTCTTCGAGCAATGTGATCGCAGGTCTAATGTAACCAATCCTCTTGGGTGTCAAAACACCCAAAAAGATCAGGTTTGTTCCTTATCACCTTACTTCCTGCATAAGACCGAGTACCTTATCAGCTGAGGTTTATGTATTTATGTAAAAACTGGTTAAATGCATGCAAAGAGATGAGGAAATGGTTACCAACAGACGTGTGTGGTCAGTGATTGGAATAACATCAAAAGACTGATAAGGTAATAACCTTGGGATTTGAGACAGCTGGTTTTATCACAGTGATATTTTGCTGTAATTGTGCTGGCATAAGGATGTGGGTAAAAGAACCTGTGGTTTCAACATGAAGTTTAGCGCAATTCCATGTCAGGTTAGAGCCAACAACTGCTGGCTATGTGGAAATGGAAAGCGAGAAACATTTCTCTTGTTCAGCCGTAATGAATCTCAAAGTTCGATTTGTATTTGAATAGAGGTTACAGCCGTGCTTTAAATGATAGTGTATAAAATGAAGTTCACACTTAGGAACAATATTTAAGAAGAAACATTTACTTCCATTTATGCCCTCTCTGGCTGCTTTATACAAAGATGCATCTAGAGTGCAATAAACCATAGTAATTTGATGCTTTCCAGGATTAAGAGAGGCCACAGGCAACAGAACAATTAAGGGAGACACTCCTGCTGGCAGGACCCGCCTGGATGCAGAGGTGTAGGTCAAGCTTCACTCAGTTCTGGTGAAACCACAGGAGTAGAACCAGGACTAGTGAACATACATTTCCACATTGTAGAGTATTTCTTTATTAACTTGCTTCTGCTAAAATGGTCAAAACATAAAACCACTCTTTGGTGCATTTGTGTTTGTGTGTACACATTTGGCAAATAAGCGTGCCTATAATGCCTTGTTAAAGTTTTTTTCAGGATACTGTTTGTCCAAATTTAAATTGCAAGTCAGTGTTTCTTCTCAATGCAGCGAAGACTGACCTTTTAAAATAATTTCAAATGAGGAAAAAGAGCTATGGATTAGAAAGGTATTGTTACATAGCTGTCGGGTATGAAATCTACTACTACTTCATTGAAAGGAGAATAATTTTAATAGAAAATGTGTAGAATAAATTAAGATATAGACTGCTTAAATCTTTATACTCTCAGGATGTGAAAATGTACATTTTAGACAGTAGAAATAGATCAGTTGTCAGAGATATGGAAGAGCTGATAACAAGGAAGAATCAACTGCCAAGAAAGAGGAAATCTGAATGCAGCTAGTGAAGGTTAGCACTCTACCTTCATTTGTTCAAGGCCAGCTTTGCAGGATGTGCTCCTGGGAATGGTCCTATTCTCATCAATTTCAGTGAAACAGCCAATGGCTGCAAAACTCAGATCTTAGGAAAGAGTTCTTTGATCAAGAGGTTTGAGAGGTTTTTAGGAGATCAAAGTGGGAAAGCTTTAACCCATCTGTGTGATGTGCATTTTGAATCAAAATGCCCTAATTCTCCTTTTGATTAAAAAAAAAAAAGAGAGAGAGAGAGAGAGAGGGCAGGATGAACTGAGAAGATGAAGAAAAAAGAAAACAGGGAGCTTCATATTTCTTAAAAGAATATTAGCTTTCATAGTGACCACTTGACATCAAAGAAGAATGCTATAAATCATTCCATGGGAGGATTACATAAAGATGAAATTGCAGTGAGAATAAAGGTTTGAATTTCATAGCTGCACAAATTAAATAAAATTGTCCAGTGAGGAGAATTGGTACAAGCATAATCAGAAATTTAATCTATGATCCATTTGAAACTTGTTTCTGGACATCTGCCTTAACCTAATAGTTTACTAATTCTACCTTGTTAGTGTATTTTTTAAATAGAAAGTAAAATTAGGATGGTAGGGAAATGCAATAAGTGAAAATACACATGCGAGGCTGAATTTGTAGCATTCCCTAAAGACATGCACAGTAATATGGAAGTCATATTTGTTCCAAATAAAAATTATATAGTAGTTCACAATCCTAATGTTACTCGCAGCATCTCACTGAAGAGAAATTTCAGTAACTGGTTAAAAATCACATTAATTTTTTAATGAGGTTGAAGAAAAAATACATGAATTCAAAGTTCCTTCTTTCTGTGACTAATAACAACCCAGTTAAAAATATGTTCTTTCTGAAGTATAATGTATTTGTTTCATAAGACATCTAATCCAATTTATGTGGAACTCTGTGTATGCATCTGCTTAGCCTCAATGAACGTATTCAGGACTTGGGCACAAGAATCTTAGGTTCTATCTAAATGTGAAGACCACTGCAAATCTACAGTCCAAAGCCATGAAACTCGTGGTTACTGGAATGCATATGCAGAAGTACTTGGAAAAAGAAAAAAATACAATGAACTCTTTGTATACATACCGATACAGACATTCAGAAGTTCGGGGATGAGCAGTTTCTTGAGGGTGGGATTTTTTTCAAATAGAAGTAACAGATTCTGGAAACTAGTGGAACAGACTCAGATTTGTCTCAAGTAGACACGCTCTCAGTCTATTCAGAGAGAGGCTACTACTGACCTGTGGATACTGACTGAAAAGTATATGTTCTGCTTTTTAAGTGGAGCAGCCCTGATGTTGTGACCAGTGTCTGCCCAGGCACGAATCTTAATTTGGCACTAAATTATGTTAATCTATTTTTGGGAATGTGGGCCAAACTATTATGTGCCAAATCCTCGCCTTTGTAGAAGCACAAAAGGAAGCAAGCAAATGATGTGGTGAAGAGCCTGTCCACAGGCAGGCTGGTCAATAATGCTGCACTGCAATTCTCCCTTTCCTTCCACCACAACAGCCAACATTAGTGTCACTGCAAATTTGAAAAGAAAACTTGCAATTGAGGGGAGGGAGTTAAGGGCTCTACTCATGCTGATGTGTAAGTTATACTATATTTAGTTTGAAGATATCTTCTTGAAAATATTTCCATTTTTTTCTGCATTGTTGCCGTGATGTGTCGACTCATTGCAAGGACTTCAACCTTAGTAGGTTGGTATTAGTCCAGATCCCTACAAGTAAGGACTTGGTAACTCCGTACCAGAGCCCTTGACAGTTGATGGAGGGTGGAGGAAAATTTTGCCTGAGGCTGCTAATGATGAAAGAATATTTGAACATTGATACCCAATCACTTACTAGTGAATGTTATTTGTTGTTTTATCTAATATGAACACAGGATAATAAGTTGATAATATTTAAAAATATAGAGTTTTCTTATCAAAGTAGTACTTCCTTCACTACAGCATTTGCTTCCACCAGTTTTCATAGCTTCTCTCCTGATGCATAATACTAGATGATCCTTGAACTGCACTGCAAAAAATGCATGGATACTGGTACAATCTGTGTTTCACAAAGAGATGATCTGCTGAACTCTTTGTTATATTCTTGAGTATGTGCATGTACAAAAACTTGGAGCAAAAAAAGAGGCCTTCAGTAGTGTGACAGTAACACCTGTCTGACTAGGAAACGAACTTTTGTATTCAAAGGTAGAGCAGATGCCAACCAGAAATTATTAAACTAGGAATCTGGATTCTCTGTGCTATCTTTTTTTTCAAATAAAAGCATAATTACTTGTTTTTCTGTAGTTTTTATTCCTTGTTGGGGAACGTGGGTGTTGAACTCACTGGAAAAAATGGTGTTTCTCCAAGATCAACACTGACAGTCTACCTCCCTTCTATGGTCTCTGGATATAGAGTTTTATGCAAGTCCTCCATTTTACACTGCCTATGATGTCCAAGTGCTACAGAAAACATGAACTATCTGTAAGATGCAACATAGGTTCATGGACAGGAATACAATAAAAATAATGAAAGAGCCATATAATTTCATTATGTTGCAGTTTACATTTATGCTAAGGCCAAGGAGGAAACTGTGAAGATGATACCTGCTTAAAAGGACCCAGGAGATCAAGCAAAACTTTGATAGGAGAAGTCAGAAGTGTGCAGTCCAGTGAAGAATTAAACTACTGGGAGTAATAATATGGGCTGATGCACTCAATATAACAGTAATGCCCTCTGAGAAGGGTAGGAAATAATTCAGTTCCTCTAGGCTGCACAGAAGCTAAATACAGTATGACAAGAAATAGTAGTAGTACTCATTATATCTGATTGCTAATTACCCCTTTGAATGATTCAGTTATGCCTGCTACTAGATAATTAGTTTAGTAATTTATGGCTGCAGCAGAAACTAGTATTTTAATTTTCACTGCACAGTTTTCACAACACCTACAGTTCAGATAATATCTCCCTTGTTATTCAATTTCAAATTGCTTTTTTTGATAGCGGGTGGAGGGGAAAAAACCAAGCAATTCTTTCAATTTCCTAGCATAGCTTTAACGTAAAATTACATATTTATATGTAATTTCATTCAAATGTAAACTATATATATGTAGAAAACAACTGTTTTTGTTACCTGAGCTGTTAACATGGTTTCTTTATAGATTTGGGTACTAAACATGGAAACACTGGCACAGCTGTATTTGCACTAGTAAAGTTATTCATTGTCTTTGCTCAGACTGGAATTAAACTAGTCTTGTGTATGACTGTTGCCAGGATTAGACCCTTATGACAAAGTAAGTTTATTTTTTGCATTTTTTTTTTGGTAATTGTACAGATATTTCTGCAATCCCTGATTATTTTGCTTAAAGGGGTTGATTCAGTTACGTAAAGAAGGAACAGACTGCAGTCGGTGACATTTAGAGTGCTGCTTGTAGTGTACTGGTTGGTGGGATTTAAAAGGGTCAGCAGTCTTCAAGAATAGCTTTATATTTCTTATAAAATCAACTACTTCTTAGTTCACTCAGGCATGAAAGCTAATTCTAGAAGGTATTCAGAGGTACATGTTTGGTAATTTGCGAGCTGTGTTGTTTTTTAATAAAGCTACCACACTGTAATGTGGACTGCCAGTGGAAGATGCGTATCTGTATACCACTGAGGACCAAGGTCATATTTTAATTATTTGTAAAATATTTTAAACCTCAAGCACACTCTTCTGGTTGAACCAAAATACTTTTCTTCTGTCATTATGTGTTTCTGTGTGTGATTCATGTGACTGTTTCCTCCCTTCTTACGAATGGACCTACCTGTGTTTGATTCACACCATCACTTAGTATCCATAGGTTTATTTTGTTCATATTACAAAAAAGTGCAATAAAATCTTTCATATAGACAGGACACAGTATAATACTTTTTTTTTGTGTGTGTGTGTCTTATTATTTTTCCTGTTTTTAAATAGAAAAAGCTTTCTATACTTTTTTCCCCCTGTTTCTTTGGAGAGACATACTCTTCTAGTTCCCTAGGGACTGGTTAAAACGAGGCTATCCTGTGTGGAGCAGTTCAGAAAGTAACAGACAGTTTACCCAGTACAGTTTCAATCTAAATATAAGATTTGTTTTCAGTTGTGGAAGGGGCTGGGACTGAGTCACGGGGAAGCTGTATGAGTTGTCCAACTGGGTGTAACACAGCAGCCGCAAATGTTGTGTGGGTAGCATGGCATGTGGAGTAAAGGGACAGAGGGAGAAAACAGCTGACCAAAAGAGCAAAGGAAGTCTACTCAAAACCACGTATGGCTTTGCATAGCTGAAATCTCTGCTTTTTTGGAGGTCTCAGCAATCTTTTGTTGCAGTTGCTCCCTCTTCTGTTACAGTCATCTTAGTTGTAAGTAAAATGCTGCTGCTTTGCTGCAGCAAACACAGTTTTTCCTGCTTTTCCTCTTGTATCTCTCTTTTTTTCCAATGGCCATTTTTATTTTCTACCAACAGAACAACGTTGAACCAAGCAAGTTTGCTTTTAAGTTTCCTGTTAATCTCCATGCTAGCTAAGAAATGGGTGTATGGAGAAGTGAAAGATGGCTGTATAGGATGCACCTCTTCTCTTTTCAAAGGCCACAATATTTATGTTTCTCTTGGCCTCAGGGGAAATGGGCAAAGATTTTCTTGTCCCAGGTGAGGTTATATTTCAATGTCATTTTGTCATCCTTTGGAGGCAAATGTCAGGGCCGGCTTTCTTGTTTTGAGGAACAGCTTTCTGCGCAGACCAATGCTAGTTAACGTTCAGAGGCAATTTGGGTAAGACATCCTTGAACTTGACCTGTAAGGTCCTACTTCTCCAAGAGAGCACTACTTTTTAAGTTTTCTTCCCACAACGCCCAAGGAACCAAACACAGGGCCATGGCAGTCAGCACAGCCATGAAACAGTCAGGACTGCTTGGTCAACAGCACGTGCCCTGCTGTGCTGTGTCCTGTGCCAGGCAGCATGTAATCGCTGGGTGCAGTCTGCAAGCAGCATGAGGAAGGGAGGGTTGGGACATAACTGCTTCATTTTGGGAAGGGAAAAGAACGAGTTTAGCCAGATGAATGCGAGCCATGCAGTGCTTCTTGCCAGTAAGGTCAGAAGGCAAGCCTTGCAACCTGTAGTTTTAACTCTAATCAGCAATTCTTCAAGCATGAGGTAGAGCTGACAAAAAACATGTGCTTGCAAAGGAATTGTCAATGAACTCTTCATTTTTTGTGCACAGTGTGTTCTTTGTTATGTTGGTGTACTTGTTCCCATTAAGTTTTTGCTTCTCTCCCCAGCTGATGTCCCATGAAGCTATGGTAATCTGTGTCTTGGTTTTTCTTATTGCTAACTGTTGATTTATGACTGAAAATTGCAGTTATAAGCAAATGATTCTTATCTCCAGCTTTTTTTATTCTCTGGTCTTTTATCTGTTGTGTGAATCACTTTCTTCAACTTGCCTATATAATGGGAAAGTCCACTTGCTGTATCACATTTTGGTCTCACAACATTCAGTGAGTTGTGGGAAGTGAAGAGATTGGAAGGAAAAAGTAGTGAAACAAAAGGAAATTGGTGCCGAGAAATGGAGTGGTTCATGTTTGTTGATTTCATATAAGAGACCAACTAATTTGAATGGAGACCTTGAGGTAACATATGCAAATGAAAAACTTGATAGGAAAGTCGCATCATTCGGATTTCACATTCACATTTATCATTCTAAGAGGTGCATTAGCAAGCTATGATTTTGTCAGCACAAGACCATTTTTGTTGAAAAATGTGTGCATTTGTTGGCTGTTTCCTATTGAGTTTAGCATTTCAGAGTTCACATTCTAAAGATACAAGAGTTCTGTACTAAGCATTGGATTATGACAAGCCTCTTTGCAGAAGTAATTATGTGATTTTCTTGTTCAGGGACAGCAACTGAGATGCTTGGAATATCAAAGGAAGCATAAAAGTGTGTTCAAAATCATTGCATTACCATTCCCAGCACATTAACACTGTTACTGACAAATCAGTTGGGACTAGCAGGCAAATATTTAGATTATCAAAATGAGTTTTTCCTTATGGGCAGCAGTGCAGATTGTTTGCAGGTACTGTATTACTGAGAAAAATATTTGGCATTATGAGTTTATCAAGCTTGCTTTATTCATGTTATTTTGTTTTCACTGCAATTCGATAACATAATGTCCGTGACTTGTACTTGCAGCAAGTCTTCTCTCCTCTTCCGGATGTTTACCAGCACTGGATCGATGTTCTAAAGGGCAACTCTGACAGCATTATTTCTGTGAACACCAAGCTCATGTTTATTACAGAATGAAACTACACCCTTTATAACCAACAGTCTAACTTTTGAAATGTGTATTCTCTCACACATTTAATGAGTGGTTTCTTACAGACTCAATGTAGTGACTCTGTTACCAGTTACTCAAAGAGGAGGCTGTTCCCTGTTAGCAAACTGTCTCAGCATCAGCTTGACCTTTCCAACTTTGTTTGGAGCAGTGATTGAAGTTCTTTCTACCTGGCAGATATTTCCACTTCCAGGGTCGTAACAGCCTATCTGTCTGCTTTTTCTGTTAGCTCTCTGCTGCTAGCCATGAATATTGCATGAGAATTAATATATACACAAGTAGTCCAATTGGAATTTTCCTTGTTTGTGCCACATTGCACCAAATAGCTTGTCACAAAACTACATCCACTGCATATTTGCTGCAAAGGGAGGGAGAAGGTAAAGCAACTAGTGCCAGTTCTACACTCTAAGGATGCTAAGGTCAAAAACAGCTTGGGAAACTGGGTACGGGTAGATTGAGATTAGGTATAAAGAAGAAACTTTTTATGACAGGGGTAGTGAGACACAGGAACAGGTTGCCCAATCATTGGAAGCATTCAAGGTCAGGTTGGATGAGGTGTTAGGCAGCCAGATATAGTGGAAGATGACCCTGACCATGCCAGGGAGGTGGGACAAAATGACACTTCCAAACCAAAAGCAGAATTATTCCAGCCCAAATAATTCTGTAACTCTGATTCTATGGAAATGCTCCTTATCATCATCTGTAGTATCACCTTAGAAACCTTTGACAGGCAGTGAAATTTAGAGCAGCTGTAAATTAAACTAAAGGTGGTGCACAGCAACCCCAAGCAAACCACCATACTCCTGCCTCATACTTAAGGCTACCATTGATTCATTCCTGCAAAAACATAATGGAAATGTTTTATTCCACAAAAGAAAACCATGGAAACTAGGACTACAGTCTTTTGTTTGCTGGTATCTCAGATGAAAAACAATGTTCTACATGTTTCACATTTGGAGAATAATCATTACAATGACTCTTGAACTCATAATTCCAGGCTTGATACTACCTGTACTGGAACGGTGGCTGTGTAACCTGATAGTCAAGACTGTCTTCAGAGGTTTTTTAATATAATAAATTAAAAGGTTTTTTTGCTATAAGATGAATTGTAGGTATTGTGTGATTATTGGGTCTACTGGCCGTTCAGCTGATTTGAGTGCACTGCAGCTTGATCCACTGGAGGGGAATGACTTAAAATATACAGGCTCTGGCAGTTCTGGACATGCCTCGAAGGCAAAACTTCACAGACAACCACTGTACTTAAGAGTCATATAGTGATTTAGGGTCTGGTGTCTCATCGTGCCAACACAGAAGAAGTCAGAGCAGAACATCAGAGAAATGGATAACTTTGTGCATATCAGCTTAAATTCTGTCATTATGAGGAATAAACTGTAATATTTAGATTAGAAGTCACAACAACTGGACTAATAACAAGTCTGATTTATCTGTACTTGTATGGGTGCAAGAATTAATTATTAGTCTGCAAGATATTTCTGTAGCCTACAAGTTACATGATTGTATGGTTTAGTATGCTGCCCTTGAGGCTTGATTATAATTGGGATACATGATTGACTATGTACAGTTATACCTGCCTTGCATCCACCTCTGAGCATGAGTTTGCCTCATGGTGCCAGTTTTATGTGAACTCTGGATCACAGCTAGGTTGATGTAGAAATAAACACCACCTACCCCTTCAGTTAAGATAAAAGCTCTCTTTCCTGTGTGTTCCCAATGCCTTCTGAGAGGGTCCTATACGAGTACTTCAGTACAAAGGAGTTGGTTGTTTTGTACTTTGCCTGCTTATGTTAACTTAGAGTAGACACAAGTAAAAAAGCTTTCTCAAGACTGTGGGCCACTGCCAACCTCATGAA
>NW_010273984.1:0-1365 GCF_000690775.1 Eurypyga helias
CCCAGGGGTGTCACCCACAGTGTCCACTGTCCCCAGGGGTGTCACCAGTGGTGTCCCCTGGGTGGCACGTTACTTGTCCCTTGTTCCCAGGGGTGTCACCCACGGTGTCCCCTCCCCCCGCGGTGGAGTGTCACCCACAGTGTCCCCTGGGGTGGCACGTCACTTGTCTCCTGTCCCCAGGGGTGTCACCCACAGTGTCCACTGTCCCCAGGGGTGTCACCAGTGGTGTCCCCTGGGTGGCACGTTACTTGTCCCTTGTTCCCAGGGGTGTCACCCACGGTGTCCCCTCCCCCTGGGGTGTCACTACGGGGTGTCCTGGCCCCTGGGGTGTTGCCCACGGTGTCCCCTGTCCTTGGGGTGTCGCCCACGGTGTCCCCTGTCCTTGGGGTGTCACTCACGGTGTCCCCAGGGGTGTCACCAGTAGTGTCCCCTGTTCCCTGGGGTGGTATGTCACTTGTCCCCTGTCCCCAGGAGTGTCACCCACAGTGTCCCCTGTCCCCTGGGGTGTCATAGTCTCCCCAGCAGTGTGGCACGTTACTTGTCCCTTGTTCCCAGGAGTGTCACCCACGGTGTCCCCTCCCCCTGGGATGTCACCTACAGGGTGCCTTGGCCCCTGGGGTGTTGCCCACGGTGTCCCCTGTCCCCAGGGATGGCACTAACCCTGTCCTTGGGTTGTCCCCTATGGTGTCCCCTATGGTGTCCCCCGCGGTGTCCCCCGGCCCTTGGGATGTCACCTATGGGGTGTCCTGTCCCCTGAGGTGTAACCCACGGTGTCCCCTGTCCTTGGGGTGTTATGTTCCTTGTCTCCTGTCCCCAAGGTGTCACTCACAGTGTCCCCTGGGGTGGCACTAACCCTGTTCTTGAAGTGTCACCCACGGTTTCCCCTGGGCTGTCACCCATGGTGTCTCCTGTCCCCTGGGCTGTCACTCACGGTGTCCCCGGTCCTCAGGGGTGTCACTGTGTCCCCTGAGGTGTCACCCACAGTGTCCCCCATTCCTTGAGATGTCACAGTGTCCCCTGTCCCCTGGGGTGGGATGTCCCTTGTCCCTAGGGGTGGTACCCACTGTGTCACATGTCCCCGAGGTGCCATGTCCCTTGTCCCCAAGGGTTTCCCTCACGGTATCCCCTGTCCCCAGGGGTGTCACTCTGTCCCTTGTCCCCTGGGGTGCCCCCCCAAGTGTCCCCTGGGGGTGTCACTCCCCGTGTCCCCTGTCCCCAGGGGTCTCCCCCGGGGTGTCGCTTGTCCCCAAGGGTGCCACTAACCTCATCCTCTGTCCCCAAGGGTGTGTCCTGTGTCACCCAGGGGTCCCTGTCACAGTGTCCCCTGTCCCATGGGGTGGCCCTACCCTTGTCCCTTGTCCCCTG
>NW_010273984.1:1857-2096 GCF_000690775.1 Eurypyga helias
CCCCACACGGTGTCCCTTGTGTCTTGGGGTGGCCCTTCCTTGTCATTTGTCCCCTATGTCCCCCCTCCCCCGGTGTCCCCTGTCTCTTGGGGTGGCCTTACCCTTGTCCCTTGTCCCCTATAGCCACCCCCCACGGTGCCCCTTGTCCCTTGGGGTGGCCCTACCCTTCACCCCTGTCCCCTGTGGTCCCCCCCAACAGTGTCCCCTGTCCCTTGGGGTGGCCCTCCCCTTGACCCCTG
>NW_010273985.1:0-748 GCF_000690775.1 Eurypyga helias
GCAGTTGGGGACACTTGCTGGAGAAAGGGACATTGAGAAAGCGATTGGAAGAAGAACACAAAACAAGTCCCTGGAGATGAATCCTGTAACTTTCATTTATATTATTAAATAGTTCTTAACCTTATGAGCTTTCCTTGTCTTTAACTCTCTTCCTGCACTGGGTGGGAAAGGGGAATGGAGGTGAACGAGAGACTGTGTGGTACTTAATTACCAGATAAGGTTAAACCACAACATCCCTAGAAGATCCCTTCACAGTCCTTTGCCTTCTATACTTGGAATAGAGAACACCTCCAAAAAGCTGCTGTTCACAATGAAGTCTCTTCCTTTCTTCCATATCCCTCTACAGATCACTGGTACCAGCAATTATTTTCATTGTGGCTTTCCTACCCTAATCTGCAACCACATTCACCTAAAATACTGTCCTGGGCCTTCCCTGTTACCCACCGGAAGCAGGAGAAGCTTTACAGTATAGGATCCAGTCATCTTCCATCCCGAGTGGTTGTGAAGGGAATAGAAATTTTTTCAGAGCGGCAGTTCTTCCCCCTTGCTCTTCATCTTCAGTGGCACCAAATAGCTCAGCGATAGATGTCTACATAATTTATATCCTCCCCACAGCTTCCTCTGCTGCCCAGGTGCTATGAAATGGAAAAGTCAAGTCTTGCCTGCTGCTTTCTCCATTGCTGGGAAACAGATCCACAAGAGCCTTTTTAACACTCAGAGCCATTGTTACTTTATGAGACAACACAGC
>NW_010273986.1:0-18172 GCF_000690775.1 Eurypyga helias
CCCCATAGACTTGTGAGTGTCCAATGCCTGTGCAGCAGCCTTCAAGCAGTAATGATTCTCTCAATACTCACACGTATCCAAATATCTATGCTTACGTAAGAAAAACTGAAGTAATGGATAATAATAATAATTTAAAAAAATCTAAAATGTGTCAAGTTAATTGATCTGACATTTAACAAATGGTGTGAAGATTTATTTGCACTTGGATTTATAATAAATTGTACATATAGGTGAACATTTCCATTAAGACCCATTTAATATGCCAAAAAGTAATTGCAGGTAGATACTCCAAACTTCTAATGAAATTAATCTATTTTAGATATGCAATCAATCATTCACAACAACATGTTAAAAAAAAAAAAAAAAAAGAAAAAAGTAACATATACAGACCTTCCAGTAGTCAGATTGTAAACTGTAGTACCTCTGGTATGCAGATAATGCTGTAGGAAAGAAAAATGAATCTTGAATTTGTTTTGTTGCATTTTCTTTGAAGAGAAACATAGAAAACCTTTAGAGTCGGAATACACAACATTAAAATGATAAATGGTTTAATAAAAAGTATCACTGCCACAGTAAGTACACTATTGTGGGTAATGCATTCCTTAAGATTATAATTTTGTTTTATGAAATGTCAACCCAAAGTATATTTATTATTAATCTTGTAAATGTAAATCAAGCAATATTTTCAAGAAAACCTATAACAAAAGAAATCACTTCAAATTTTGGGATTTTCATCCTGGACAAAGCTGTTGTAAGATTTAAAAATTTAATCATGTAGCTCATTTACCATGCTCCCTGATGTCCTGTAATTTCTAAAGAACTGGTGCGGAGGGGCATACAAAGAGAAATCAATTTCACATGCCCTTTCATTCAGTAACTAGAGAAACAAAAGCAAGCAGAAGAAAGCTTACGTTTTATTCAACATCTAAGACCAAGACTAACCTGAAAAACACCGCTAAGAACAGCTCTGTTCGACAGAATATTATGTCTACTTAGCAACGGATTTCTCATCACCATTCCTGCATCCCTCTTTCCCAATAAAAATTCTGGTTGTTTCATCTTGCCCTTCAGCTAACAGGCCACATCATACTGCAATGAATAAAGGTTTTACCTTCTTCTAAGAACATTGCACCAGGCACCATCCAAAACCAAAGAATTTTAAATAGTGATTCACTGAAGTAACACCATTATGATTTTTCAGGTGTTCGCTTCTTAGGATTTTAAGAATGGTTTTTACACAGTATGTGTTTTCCAAACAACAAAAGACAACCACCTCTGCTCTGAAAAGCCGCAAACAGTAAACAAACACTAAACAGATTAAGACAGTAAGATTCCTATGTACTTTATGTGCAGGTTCATTTCCTGCAAGCACCACGGACAAACGAGGTCCCTAAATTTTATCACCCTGCAATGCCTGTCTTGCACATTCGTTTTCATAACTTACAGAAAGCCCTTAGGTTTAAGCAAAAATGAGAACAATATATACATAATGACAAGGCATACAAAGCTTTCTCTTCTTAAGAATACACCTTTGCACTTACCTGTCCACGGAGACTCACAATCTGGTACTTTAAATGTCTAACTGATACATGCTGAATCATGACCATCAGGTGTCCCTCACCACTGGAGCTACCTCTGAAACCAGCTTCTAACTTTGGTGCTCTAAACAGAGATCCATTTAGATGCCCAGAATAGGAAAAAAACCCCAGAGAACACATCATCCTTACACTATCAACATGCAATATTGTAAATGTTTACGTGCACCTTAGCTGAATAAAATCACTTAAAAATCTAGTATTCTTAAGTTATGAAAGATTGACGGTTCCTCGCTCACCCACACCCCCCCCAAAAAATTGGTACAAACCGAAGGAGATGACCGCAGTCTAAAGATTAAAGTCTAAGAATGTTAAGACTAAGCATATTTCAGTCACATACTGTAATAATGTAATTAATTACTGCTAACAAGTTTATAAAATGTCAACAGTTAAAAAAAAAAATGCAAAAAGAGAAGCAACAGAAGACTAACAAGGAAAGAAAAAGAAAAAAACAAAGCCTCCTGTCAGGGGAAAAGGAAGATCTGGGGGCACAGGAGACTAGGCTCCACTAACGCTACTGCTTGTAAAGAAACCTGCCCACAAGTTCCAGCACCTCCATTTAATATGGGGAAAGGTTCTTATATTAAAGAAAAGAGTCTGCTCCATGATATTCTAGCAGTTTTCCTTACTGCTGAGTGTTGACATTTGCATCATTTTCCTTCCCACCTCTTCCACTCTTCAATAAACTTTAGCAACTTCCCACAGCAACAGCTGAAATGACTGCGTTCATGTGCCAGGCTCATGTTACAATTAAAAACGAGGACAGGGGAAGCACGGACTGCTGAAGCCTATTCCTTGTGTACACAGGAAGAAGCTAGGTCCCTCATTCTAAGGAAGGCCCTGTTCCTCCTCCAGAGGAGCACAGGAGACACTACCACCTTCTTAAGTGTCTGAAGTGCCCAATCCTACTTCTGGGTTCAACAACCACTTCTAAGGATCCAGCCTTTCCTTCTAGCATAGTAACAGTATTCTCCTTCTACTTAACTTCTCGAAGATGAAATGCCAAAATTCTCAGTGCTGTGCTGAAAACCAGTAACAATGAATTCTGGAAGGATCCCTTACACTGGAGCTAAACGTCTCTCCTCCTCAAAGATAGACAACTAGAAACAGTTATCAGTATTTAACAAGACCTCATCTTACAGTTAGCTAGTTCTCTGTGAAAGCTTTTTTCAGTCCTCTTTACATCTAGATTAGACATCTGCTACACCAGCAGTCACGCTCTGCTGAAAAGGATTGAAGGAACAGGCAGAAAAACAGAAAAAAGGGATTCCAGAGAGCATCTTTTAGCCAGAGCCCACATGAGATATCCCTAACTACAGAGACAAGGCAAAACACGCTCATCTCTATGATGAACCTTGCATGTAAGAGGAAGCTAGAATGAAAGCAAGATTTTTGAAAAACTAAATCAACCTACTAGTTTTAAAGCAGTAGAACAGGAACCATGAACTTGAACCCTACCATACTTCCTGCTCCCAGAGCCAGTCACTGGTAAGCAGACATTTCTCCCAAGTTCTACCTATGGTGCAGAAACAGAGTATCTTCTCTAAAATGTGTTTTATGGAACTACAAACAACTTCTTCCTTAAGTTTATAACTATAAAAAATGAGTGCAAACCCCTCAAACTAAAAACTTTATTCTAGATTAGGAAGAAAAAACAAAAGCAAGTGAGTCTGAAACACAGGCTATACTTCATCAGTGCCATGATTCTAATTATAGGACAATATTCACTGGTTTATTAAAAGGTGAAAAGTCACTTGTTTCAGGCATCACACTCCTAGTATTAAAAACAAACAAACAAAAACCCAACAGTATAGGCTGCAATGTCAGTTGCACCTTTATTTTTCATCCAAGACTGGTCATTTCAAGGAGAGACAATTTTTGTCAGGAAAAAAAAAATTATTAACTACTGCCCCTCTTTCAACATAGGATCAACTCTTGTTTTTATGGATACAAGTGAATTATGCCGTACCAGTTAAGATGTCCTTTTTAAACATAATGAGTGCTTTGAAATCACTCTTAGGCACAGCAGAATTCTGAAGAAAACCTTCTGATTAGGAACTTACTATTGAGCTTTTCCAATCTATAAGTGTGCCACTGAAATTCTTAAGCCTATGGGACTGTTGGAGGTCAAAGACAGAAACTTCTTTTTTTCTGCATACAAAACACTCCTCAGCATCTAGAAAATGCATGTCGAGACTCGGAAAGAACAGGATTGAGTGTCAATAGCAGGACAATGTTTACTGCTTCACTCTCAACTGTATTTGTAAAATGCTCTAGTCAACCACAGAAAAACTCTCTTAAAAGCACAAAGCTGTGAGACCACATCATGACACCTAAAACAATACCTGGACAAGTGACTCAAGAATTCCTAAAAAGGGTGCTCATAGTTACCTACCTCTATCCTTCTGCCCAGTATTTCATTACTTACTGTATCAGCTTACACTCTTCCTATAAACATCTATCTCCAAAACCTGCCAATTATTTGCATTATTTGTCTAACAGGCAATCCTCATAATCAGACTCCTGAAAACCCTACAGCCTACCAAGTGGCAGACACAGCGTTTACCATCCTACCCTGAGCAGGGATAGTATATGGGATGGTGGTGTATGCCCCAAAGGCTTAAGTAGCTTTTCAGATCAACCACTATCACCTATATTGCTTGAAGAGAATAAAAGAATTTTACCTAAAATAGCTCTGGAAAGAAAACCACCATCTTTCCACCCAAAGAATTAAAGCTACTGGACAGCAAGAAACCTTCTCAGCCCAGGCTCGCTTCAGAATGTGTCTTACAAACCTCTGCAACCTATAGCAGAGGTGACCCTCAGTGAGTTCATATATTCACAGTCTACTGTTTTCCTCCTCTTACAGGTTTTTACAGCCACCCAGAACTACCCACTTCACAGTATCTCCAGTTACTTTAGCACTGTGAGCCTTTATTATTTGCCCCCTGAGAGTTTGCCTTCCTCTCTCACTATGACTAGGGTCAAAGGACACCTCAGAATCAGGACAGGAATGACATTGCGTTTCTTATTCACCCCTGTTTAAGATTCCTTGATTTCACATGAAGAATACAGAATAGATTCCATATAATTACCATGTATGTGTTTTCAGGATGATATATTTTTCATCTACATAATTTTGTAAGAAAATGGTAACACTTTATAAACTACATCATATAGTAGACAATCTCTCTTCATATCAAGACATAATCTAAACATAATCTATAAATACATAATCTAAACAAACAAGGTGAAAAATGGGGAGCAAAATGCCTAGACTGATTGATATCCACCTGCCTGTCATTTTCAGCACATCTGAACACAAATCGCAGTCACAGAAGGATGGCTTTTATGATCTGCTCTAACAAAACTGCTTTACAATACCTGAACAGTTAAGAGGCCTCTGAAAATGATGCAAACATGGAGCAGTTTGAGTATTTTAGTGCTTGACTAAAGAAAAAGTGAACTAGATACTGACACCATCTAGTGGCACCTTGCAAGGCTAAATGTGACTAACAGGTTTTTGGCTTGCTGAACTTCAGTTTAAAGTTAAAGCATTAATTTGGTGACATACCCCTGAAAAGAGAACTTTCAACCAACGCCAAGCTCCATTTTCTTCTGTGTAAATCAATACTTGTTTTCTTAAATAGAAATTTCTTTTTTTAATGCATTTTTAAACAAGTGGTAACATTTCTTGGTGCACATCTGATGTGAAAATGTATAGTAAGATAGGCATGAACTGCACAAGGGAAGCAAGGAAAGGGTACATGCACTGCTTTAAATCGGACATAACTTCATGCAGAAAAAATGGTTCATTGAACACCAAGGAGACATATGCAGGTTATGGAAACAACTTATTATGTAGTGTAGGTTTTATCCACAATAGTGTTTTAACACAGCAGCATGAACACTGCTGGGCCCTAAAATTAAAGACATCAAAAGGTGAGGAAATTCCAAGGATGAGTCAATGACCAAAAAAAAAATGTTATGGAAGCTAGTGCAGCAAAATGCAGATCAGGTCTTTTGTTCCAAGGCCTCAGGAAAGAGGTTGTTCTCCATTTCCTCCAGAGATCTGCACCAAGACTACCAAAGAAGCCTAATGCATGTCTTCCTTTTAACACAGAACGAAGGCAAACACACAAAGTCAACAGAATAATACATTTTTTAAAAAATCACCAAATAAGTCCTCTAACAACTACATATCCTCATCCAGAAATATTATGCAGCAGTAATATGTTGAGAAGCCCACTGTCCCATGATCATACCAACTACGAGCTGCAGAGGACACTAAGAGATATTAAACACGTAAAGCATGTTTGACAAGGAGTTTACTGTTACTGAAATCCTTTAGCTAATCAACTCTAGGAAAGGTCTTAAAATACTGAGAATATCAGTGAAGGAACACTACAGCAACACATGAAATTCCAAACTCCTTCAAAGAGCATATTCCGCAAAACTACTTTTAACAATGGTATATTTAGAACACTGCCCAAAATTAAAATTTTTGGATGCCCAGTCAAAAAACATGGTTCAGCTATATTCTACAGTAACAATCATCTTCCCCTAACCTCTGTCTTGCACACACACACACACAATTTATAAAGAACATTGCAATATTCTAAGCTTACGACAACATTCTTACTTCTTTCTATAGGAATTTCACATAACGATTTGAACGGCCTGAAATGTAACGAGCACCCTGATGATGAAATAAACAGCTCTAAATAGAAGCAACCCAATTTCTGCCAGTTATTAACAATTACAAATAACACAAAATACTTAAACCTAAAAATCACATTTATTTGAAACACAGGCATGTCTTCCCAAACTCATTCAGATTGGTATGCTACTTGAAACCCATGCTAGTTCCCCAGGACTCATCAGCAGAAGACAGCCCAGCAACAACCCTGCAGTAACCAGCACATCCTAGCTCTGCTGGAACTTCTTTCTCCCTTACATTTTATAAGGTGACTCCAACTGCTCCCCACCTCAGAATGCAGCCCACTGAAATGCTTCCTAATGCCAGTACTTTCCTTCAAAGTCCTAAAAGACCAAGATATTAACCATGACAGAGAAATTCTCTACAGAGTTGGCATTGTACGTACAAAGGAAGACGTACATTGTTGAATTTGGGAGTTGTTCTTGCAGCCAAACAACTTTATGCAAGAACAATCAAAAAGTGTTTAAATTTTGGGTTTAGGCTGCATCTTAATAAATGAGGACCTCAATAAACATTCGGGGGGGAGAGGAGGGGCTATCAGTTTTATTTTAAATTTAGCCTAACAATTGTTAAAAAAAAAAAGCCCTCATTCTAATTAACACTATCTTATAAATGACTTAGAATATTTTTATGTTAGTGCTCTTGGCAATGCAGTCACTATCTACAAACAAAGTAATTATTATTAAAACTGTTCTGGCATAGTACATAAAAAATGTGCTCACCACTTGAATACAGCCTTAAGAATTATTTTAGTGCAGTATTTATTGTGTTTTAGTAACTGTGATATGAGTAATTGCATGTTTTTTTCCAAATCACTCATTAATTGCATTTTCTACTTCTACTTCCAGGAATTTTGCTTCGAGAACAGCAATTCAAGGAGGCAAATGATAAAAGTATGTCTCCACTTTTGCAACTGTTAGCTGCCCTCCAAGCCACAGGCTGGAACACAGCCAATATATATGGTCCCCTCTACAAAAGAGATATGAAGTACTCTAAGGAACATGCAGATGATGTAAGAGTCCAGGAGCTCATTAGACAGCGTTCAACTAGAACTCAAACCTTTGAAAGGGCACTGTCCACACTCTCTACTACTTATGGAAACCAGAGTCATGTAAAAAAATAATTAAAGAATCTCCATGCACTGATGTGGCACCAGTTTGCTCTGCAATTACTAACTTTGGTAAAATCCCAGCCCTCCCAAGGAATGCTTTAGCAAAAAACATGCACAGTTATATACCGTGGAGTCCAAGCTGGATCACAACACTGCCAGCATCCAAAAACCGACATGGCAACTCATCAACCTCCTCTGGCAAAACCTGAGGCTGAGGCTTCACTTTCCGGGGCGACTGACTTGGTCACTTTTTTCTGGGAGGTTATTTTTCAGCTGGATCAGGTTCCTGCACAGCTGCACATTCAGCTGTGCCAGCACAAAGCGGGGAGCAGCGAGGAGCAGATGGGGAGGCCACTACCGACACGCCCAGGGAACAGCGGGTTTGCAGACCTCTGAAACAACCAAACAGCTGGGGAATAGCTGTCTCATTTAGGGGAGGGGGGAAAAAAAAAAAAAAAAGGAGGAAGACTTCAGACTGGCACTAAGAAAATGCTACTGAAGAAACAGTTTTGACTGGGAGGAGTGAACGTTCTCATTCTGGGAAATCCCAAGGCCAAATTCTGACCAGCAGTGACCCGGACAACAAAAGTTGGGCACAGAAACTGCCTGGAACATACCTGCTCAGCTGCATCTGCCTTGGTTATAATTGTCCGAAAGCAAATCAGTGACTCACAGTGTTCAAAAAGGGCTGATACCTCGTCCTAGGACCTTCTCCTAACAGCAGCAGAGCTCAATTAATAAAACAACTCAATTTCATGGCTTAGCTAACAACAGCAATTCAAACATCCTGCATCTGGAGGAAACTACAAGCTGCACACCAGCTTAGGGTATTTTAAAGGCTAAGAAAAAAAACAATTGTGACACTCTAGTCTAACCTCAGATACAATCCAGAGAAGAACAACCCTCATCCAGTAATTTCTGACGTAAACTCACAACTTCTGCTGGAAACAAGCACTTCTTTTTTATTTTAAAAAAGTATATTAAACCTGGCTACAGATGACAGAAAACATAACTCACTTCAAGAAAAATTATTACAACATTTACCAGGTTTCATTTTAAAACATAAATATGTATGTTAGATGTATTTAGACGTCATCAAGGCACCAGCCACCAACTTACTCCACATTCAAAGGCAGCCTGCCCCGAACTGATATTCCCTGCATAGATACAGCAAGGGCAGGATTCACCTGGCTAGCTCCAATAATGACAGGCAGTAAGTAACCTGTCATCTCAAGGTCCCTCTTTTCTGAGGAGTAAGTCCTAATTCTCATAAAGAAATCACCAACAGTCTATAATGCTTTTTTATAAATGTAGTAACTACATGAAAATCCTAACACACAACAAATAGCCCAATTGAATGATACACGTCTGCCAACGTATTCCTGTAACAATGAGATGGATAAAACCAAAAGAAACTATACTCAGGAAACCTAACAGATGTCTGTCAAGGGAGCACTGCATCACCTTCATCACTGATCCTACTTCTGCAATCAACTAATCATTCTGTTTCGCTTCGCACTAACCGTATTGGAAGCATTTTAAACCAAGAATGCTGCCACCATTTGCCTTCAATAAAGACATAACTTTCTACATGATATACAAAGGTGCACTAATTTATTAAAGATATTTAATTAAATAAGTAATAGGCTTCCAAGGAAAAACTGTGTACACCATTAGCTATGCTGCTATCTTGTGATATTTTATTAATTACCTCCAGTTTATTAAACACATCAACTTCTCCACAACTTTGTCAAAAACTAACTTCAGACTAGGCAGATTTGTAGTTCTGAATAGCATCCTGCTTCAGCATTTTAAACTTCAGGGCTTAAAACTTGGATAAAATAAAATTAGTGAGATCAAAATATTTCTGAACTCCCTATCTTTTCAGTTCCCAAGCATTCAAAATTTAACCACAACTGCAATTTGAATGCATTATAATTAAAAAGTAACAGAACTTAAAGAATGGAATAATATTTATTTTAACTTTAAATTTATAATGCAACACACCAGCATTTTACTTCTTCCCAGTAACAGTAGTAAATTAATTATAGAACACTTATGCTTTTTTGCACTGTGCCTAACACTTTTATGGTCTTTGGTACTGGAGTTCAACAACTGTTGTGAACAAGAACATGTGTCCCTCGCTTAATAAAAAAATCCTTTAACTTGCCTTTTCCTATCAATTAAAATTCCTCCGGTATTTCCACTATTACTCCATTTCTTCGAAAAGACAGATACACTTTTATATATCTATATATACATATATACATATATATATGTATACACACACACACACTTCACTACTAACAAAGTTTCTTCACTTCTTGAAACATCTTTCATGATTATGATGTGACTTTAAACAGGCATCAAAGAAAATACTAAGTATTTTAACTCAGGTTTTTAATGCCTAAACGTTTCTTCCCACACAGTTCTGCTCATGCTTGTTGCTGGTATTTTCAACCATCATTTCTATTTTTCATGCTTGTTTGTAAAACCACATAAGGAGTACAAAGCTGACTCCCCATCAGTAAAGCTCATCTCTGATCCATCGCAACGTTTAGTCCTGTCATGCTTAACTGTTATCATCACAAGAGCAGAATTAATACAGTTCAGCCCACAAACATGCACTGTCTCTGCTAAGTAAAATATATCCAGTAAGCCATACTGCACTCACTTCATACCGAGTCATATTAGGCTAATCAGAATCAACAGTGTAAGTTGCTTGCAGACAGCATGGATGAGTTCTCTTTAAAAAATAAGTAAGTAAAAAAATAAAGTAAAAACATGGGATCAGACCATTCTTCAGGAAATTCTGTAGCCAGAATATTGCCACATTCCCTGCAGGTTTTCCCATTCCTCTGGAACTGGAAACACCAGTGGTTATACTATACCAGTTGGATGGGATGTAGGTACAAGTGGTGAGTTCCTAAGACGTTGGTGCAAGTTGTGGGCACTAAGGTCCCTATGCTCCCCATATATTCAACAGAAAGAGATGGATAACTCGACCATTCAAAGCCTTCTGAATCTACATACTGAATTCAGGTAACTGCAAATTCCTCCCTAGTAATACCAGATCGAAACATTTGTCACCTAAAAAATGAAGGTGAGGTAGGTTTCCGGGAACCCTAACTCACCCAGTTTTATGCCAGAGTGAACAAGTGGACACACACACTGTTATGAAATAGTCCACAGCTAGCCTGAAGCACCGAGCAGTGCTTTTCAACTACTATCAGTTATAACGCATTTCCGTATCTATACACGCCAAGGTAATTGCAAATCAGTATTTTCGTGTGTTTGGAAAAAGAGATGTGGGAGTAGACATTTTTGGGATGGGGGTGTTGTTTGTTCCCTTACACAAATTCAAACAGTACTGCATTCATATTAGAATGAAAAAGCAGCAACAATGAAAAATGGCATCCCCTGAAAAAAAAATTTTCTGACCTGTTCTAATTAGCAAGGTAGAGTAAGATAAAAAAAGGTGTTGTGACTCATCTATAACTCCCACAACCAATGGCAGGGAGGCAGCTATCAGACACTGGGCCTGACACCCAGCGTAACTTGAAGTGGAAACAGGACAAGCTGAAGACGTAGCCCTACGTCTCAGTCAGCACCACAGCAGAGTATCTTTGAGAATCCACACCTCTACCAAAAAAGCAAACTACTGACCCACAAGCAACGAAGCACAAGTGCACACAAGGTTCTACGTTCACTGGCTGCAATGATGTTAAAATATATTTAAGTAGTTTTAAACTTGTCCTCAGCAAGTTTGCTGACGACACCAAGCTGTGTGGTGCGGTCGACACGCTGGAGGGAAGGGATGCCATCCAGAGGGACCTGGATAGGCTGGAGAGGTGGGCCACTGCCAACCTCATGGAGTTCAACAAGGCCAAGTGCAAGGTCCTGCACCTGGGTTGGGGCAATCCCAAGCACAAGTACAGGCTGGGTGGAGAATGGATCGAGAGCAGCCTGAGGAGGACATGGGGGTACTGGTGGACAAAAAGCTGGACATGAGCCGGCAGAGTGCGCTGGCAGTCCAGAAAGCCAAATGTGTCCTGGGCTGTATCCAGAGAAGTGTGGCCAGCAGGTCTAGGGAGATGATTCTCCCCCTCTACTCTGCTCTTGTGAGACCCCACCTGGAGTACTACTGTGTCCAGCTTTGAACCCACAATATCAGAAGGATATTGACCACTTGGAGCGAGTTCAGAGGAGGCCACGAAGATGATCAGAGGGCTGGAGCACCTCTCCTATGATGAAAGGCTGCAAGAATTGGGCTTGTTCAGCCTGGAGAAGAGAAGGCTCCGAGGAGACCTTATTGCAGCCTTCCAGTACCTGAAGGGGCTACAAGGAAGCTGGGGGGGACTTTTTACAAGGGCCTGTAGTGACAGGACAAGGGGTAACAGGTTTAAATTGTAAGTGGGGAGGTTTAGATTGGATATCAGGAAGAAGTTCTTCACAGAGAGGGTGGTGAGGCACTGGAACAGGTTGCCCAGAGATGTTGTGGATGCCCCATCCCTGGATGTGTCCAAGGCCAGGCTGGATGTGGCTTTGAGCAACCTGGTCTAGTGGAAGGTGTCCCTGCCCATGGCAGGGGGGGTGGAACTAGATGATCTTTAAGGTCCCTTCCAACCCAAACCATTCTGTGATTCTATGATTCCAAAGACTGGTGAAGCAGAGACCTAAAACAAAACCACACATGGCCCCAAAGCCCTACATCCATTCATCCATTCTTCTACTCCATATTTAACACAGAACTTGAAACACACTTTAACTGCAGATGTTTGCTTCCGAATTAAGGCTTTCAGCCTAGCCTTACCTGCTGAGATTGTGGACATACTGGAAAGCACCAAGACAGGCTCTGGTCCTATGCACCTGTGTCTCCAACCCCCCAAAGGAAACCTTCAGAGGCATAGGTTCAGCTGTTTGTACAGCCTTGTAATAACGAACCAGTAAAATGAAGTAGGCACTGTGGTACTACTGTATAAACTAAACAAACTTCATATTTATACCTGAACCAGTGGTGGTTTGGTGGTATTTTTTCTATTTTTAAAATTTAATGAGAAGTTAGAATACAACTGTTCTCATAAAGACATCATTAGTCTTACTCTGTTATGGGCTTCGAAATATAGTACAAACCAAGAAAACAGTGAGTTATCCAAATATTTTTCATTCTATTGTACCACCTACATCGAATGACAATCCCCCAGTGATATTTGTCAGAAGTACTAAAAATTCTTACCTTTTGGATAATCTTCCAATAAGAGGTTGAAGTGACCTAACTGACAAAAGAAATCAGACTCGACCTTTCCTTCAGCTTTCAAAATTAGCGATTCATAGCAGCGAACAGCCTGGGAAAAAGAAATACAAGGTTTTCAAAATTCTGTAGTTAACTAAAGCAAACAATACATTTTTTTGTACAGTTTCTGAGAAATAACAGAGTTTCTTGTTACTCTGCAAGGCAAGAAGTCCACTTTCAATAACACTTTCAATAACGTGTGGTTAAGCATTACTTTTCAAGTAAGAAATGTAACATTTAAGACTGAACAGATTTGGAAGTTCACTGATTCATATGTAAATTGATAACAGATGAACAACAAAAGTTCTCTGGTTTATTTGTGGACTGAATTTGTGAATCTGATTTTCCAAGCACAAAACAACCCTCTAACATACTTGACAATTTTTAACTTAAAAAAAAAAAAAAGCAAGCAACAACAAAAAAACCCAAAACAAAACATCCAACAAAGACTGATTTTCTTTATTCTTTCCAACCTGCAAGAAAATGTCTGATTTTTTTTCCCCTCACTGTATTTTCTATTTCACATTTCATTCTACCATCTGTTTCACTAATTTTTGCTAAACTGAAAAATATGCTACCTCAACATGCCTGCTTGGACAATTTATATACCTTAGCATGTACTTCCCAAGATCTCATTCCTTCCACATACCTGTATCATGTCATAAAATGCAATTTACTAGCTTCTGATTACTACACACTTACTGTAGACTAAGTAAAGCTGAATGAAGTTAGAAAAATGAATCCAATTAAAGACGACTTCCACTTTGAGAAAAGTTGCCCTAGAAGTTTTTAAGCGGTGCACGTGATCAAAGTATATTCTCTGCTGCAAACATGCATTTTTAATAAACCAAACTGACAGCTTCTATTCACCATAATGGTCATTAATGAATTAATAAGTAAATGGTTTTCCCAAGTTTTCAGACTTCCAGTTTCTTGATTTTGAACATACTAGCTATTAAACTGAAATAGCTGAATAAACTTAAGTAGGGGGAAGGTCCTTAGCAGAAGCAGTAGACTTTACAGTTCTCAAAAGCTTGACAGACTTCCAACGAATTCTAATTCGAGCTGGTTAATGCATGACTTTCACCAACTCATGGTTTGACTAAGTTTCAAATTTGGTTGCAATTATGAACTGCTTGATCTTAATATATTACAGTAATCAAAGACCTTGATACCCAGTGTGAGCTGACGAGCTTCATTAAGTCATTTTATAAAACCAGAAATCCAAAAGGGAGGGAAAAAAGATCAATACTTAAACCCTAATACTAAATTAGCAGTCTTGCCCATATTTGTGATTTACTTCATGTACACTTGTATTAATCATCAAAATGAGATATGCCAGCAATAAAATGAGGAAATATTAAGAAACAGTTAAAACACACCTGTGGAGAATCCAAATTACTGGTCTAATGTGTATTTTAATTTGCCATTTTTACCTCGCTATGCTAGTGTAAGAATTATTCTCTTAAATGGTAAGCCATGGTAAGATAGGCCTTGCTGTGCTCAGTGGACACAAAGGCACAAATGTGCCCAGAAGAGAGGGTCTCAGTTTGCAGCCCAAGCTCGAGATGCATTACATACGCTTTTACCCACTCCCAAGAGCAGAACAGCCTTCTTTTATGGCTCTTTTCAGAAAGTTCTGATGAATAAAAACAAAGCTGTGCTGCTGCAAAGCTGCAGCAAAATGGGTAACGTCTGTATTAAATCTATTAGGGGGGTGTGGTATTAAAATGATTGAATAAACCCATTAAATTACGTATTTCAGACTGTAGCTATTTGGCCCCATTCTGAAGACATTAAATTGAGACATATATTTGCCTCTACGTCAAATTACTGCTGTAGAACTGTTCATTCATGCTCAGAGTCTTGCACTGGAAGGACTGGAATTCTGTTGACACTTAATCAAAGGCACTACTCCTTTAATTTTATCCCCACCACTATCAAATACTTTTTGCCTTGCCAACTCTCAATCTAAAGAAAACGATCCCCGGAATCAGTGGCAGAGCACACAAGTCCAAAGTGAGTTTTGTAAAGTTAACTATGTATTTGTGGATCGATTCTTAACATCCATGCTCATCTTCTGAACCTACAGCAGACTCCAATCTGCAAATGGTTTAATTCAGAATCTTGGGGTTTGTAACTTGCTGCTTCTCCCCACTTTTTGGTCTCATCTCTAGATCTGCATGCACCGTAACAAAATTCTTGCCGGTGCTGCTAAAGTTAACTGTCACAGATGAATTTGCAGATAGCCCTTCCACTTCCTCATGACATGCAATGTCTGCTGAAGCTGCTGAAAAAAATATTCACACTATGACATTTTCTTAAATTAGCATTTTGTCTTCTGCAAGTCAGTCACTGTTCAGAGCCTGCAGGAACTGCTACCACAACAGGCATCTTACAAAAACTGTTGGAGGGGAAGTTAGGGTAGTTTATTTCCTTAATTAGATGGCTACAGGTATTTAAAGGGAACTAACATTATGAACAAATGAAAAAGGATTTTTCTACACAGGATGTTCAAGGCAATTATAAATCACATGCCCATAAACAGCTAAGCATCAGGGGACCCTTAACATTTCCCTGGCCCCTTTTTAAGTAAACCCTCATTAAAAGACGTAGCACAAGTATCTGAAGCAATACACAGAGTAGGGGTACAAAAAGCTGTGCCCAAGTCTTTCACACAACTCCGATCAATTCTCAACGAGGCAGATTTTTCCCTCTGCCTTTGAATACACTTTGAAGATACCACTAAGCCATCTTCCTAATGCCAGCACATGGCAAGGCGTAGGACACCAGAGCTGCCAAACAGAACTTCCCCTTTAAGCAACCGTAACTTACAGTTAACTGTTACTGCAAGAGCGATTCAACTAGACCATTAAGTACATCCTGTCTGCTGATCCCTAACCTATTTGCAATAGTATCAGGAAAACTTCCATACCTACTAAACTTAAATTGTAAAGGTTGTTTCATATGAATTTTTAAAATCCTTCTAGCACACTGTAACAAAATGAAACAGAAAGTATGAACAAGTTTACTTCCTGGGTGGAAGCATTAAAGTCCAGCTCTGGTCTCTGGAGGATGAGCAAACCATCAGTACGCGGCTCTGGTTCTTCCTAGTAGACAGAGCAGATTCATCTACACAAACCGATTTAACCAACTTTGGGTTTGGTCAAGTTTAGAAAGAAACGAGTATTTTTTCTGCATAGACAAGAATTTGTCTCTTAGTTGAATATACAGTTGCAAAGCATTCTGAGGAGGGAGGTCACAACTACACATATCTGTATATGGTTTCTTTGAAGGAATAAACAAAAGATCTCATTTCAGTGGACCTGTAACTGCAACAGCCATCTATGGCACCGCTTGTGCAACCAATTTAAACCATCCTGAGACACTAAGAATTCTAAGGAAGTTAAAAACCCCTCAGGTTTTTAAGTATTGTTATTTCTCTACACTGTATAGATCCGTAAGTGCACTCAGCCCTCAGAATTGCTAGTACTGACAAATTAAGAAGAAAGAGAAAGACCCTGAAATAAAAAGGGAGATTGCTACACGTTGTACGCTTCCTTCCTTTTGTTCAAGACTGCATGAAGATAAAAAGGAAACCTGAAGAATTTAGGAACTCGGCAAAATAATCACCCACATCTGCTTCGCAGTGTGGCAACCAGAGCACAAGCCGGAAACAAAGAGAGGGATGGGTGCAGGAAAAGATGGTTTAGATGATATAGAAAAAACAACAGTACTCATGTTGTTTGCCACCTGCTTGATTAAAAGCAAACTGAAATAATGCACTATTGTCAACTTTTCTGACATGACAGTTACAAACCCCTTCTTATGACATCATAGTTCATGACTGGGGGCATTCTGATTTCACAAATTCAACCACCAATTCTTAGGACATTAAAACACAATATAGTGAAGAAGAAAAAGGCTTAGTATATTTGTCAACCTAGAAAAAGGTACCAAAACATTCACGTGTTCACAAAAGGAAAAAATAACTCCATTATCATCCTTAAAATGCACTACCAAATCCTATTATTCCAAAGGAAAAGGAAACAATGTATTTTCCCTCTGCTGTGAGAGGAACATTCCCCTCGCCCTCCACCCCCCAAAAAACCCCAAACCAAACAAAAACAGCTCCATAAAGCAAATGCCAGTTTTGGCTATTATTAACATGATGTCTTTTCATGAAGAAAACACCCTGGAGATGGGAATATACAAACAAAAAGAAAAAAACACCCACCCCAATCCAACAGATAAAACCAGAATACTAAACGTCGCATACAGAAGTCACTGACAGACATTACAGCTCCACTTCGTAGAGGACAAGGAAGGGCGATACTGTTTCGACTAACTAATATGAAGAAAAAAACTTTACCATTAACGCTGGTTGCAAATATTTGTATTTGACAGCACAAATTCAAATTACTGTTAAACAACTATACTAAAAAAAAAATACAGCTTTTTTGAACACTTTCTAAAGATGATGATGTAATGATGTCCTTCCTTACTTTGTGACAAGCATCACTGACAAAGATGAAAGCAGGACTGAATGGCCAAACATGACAAAATGTGAATTATTAATTCTTTAATATATTAATTATATGGAAACAGATGAGTGTATTGAGTCAGCAAACTTACACTGAAAGAAATTATTTGAATTCTACTGAGTAATAAATTAACTGTTCAAGAAAAAGATAGTGTTTTGAAGCAGACAACATGGTGTAAAATGACAGATTCAAGGCCTCAAGATGTTCCTAGGACCTTAAAAGTTCACAACAGAATACACTATTGTCTATGTAGATAAGCCTTCCATTAGGGCAGGGGGCAGAACAAACAGTTTGTGCTTCTTTTTTCATGTTTATCTAGAAAGCAGTAACCTGAAGGAATGGGTTTTGCAAACAGGTGATGAGACCTGGAAGCATGAAAAGAATTCCAAGTGAAAAAATTTGAAGAGAGAGACATTGATGGTGTCTTCCTAAGTGAAATACATGCCACACTAATGCTCAGAAATGAACTGTTACTTAGCTCTTAAGGGGTATTTTACCCTTCTGGAAAATAAAGTAACTATGAGGACAGTGCTGGACACTGAAGCGATGATCACACTGTCCACTACCAGTCAGTCTGAGGGATACCTACAGACCAGAAAAGCACATGTTCATGTACATGCTGGGCTCACTCTCCCCATGTCAGTATCAAGAGGATGCTTTGAAAGGCTTCTATACCATTCTTTTCTCCACACCACAATTCAACAAAATGCACACATGATTTTCTAGCAACAATGACATCAGCTCATCCCGAGAACCTCCCGATTCAGTTCTAGCTCCTGCTCTGCAATGACAGAAGTGCGAACGAGGCTCGCTTCCGCTAAGCCAAGAATAAAAAAAAAAAAGACTAGACTGAATTCTTCAATTCTTCAGAAGTTAAACTATCCTCCCCACCCACCCCCACTACCCACC
>NW_010273987.1:0-14103 GCF_000690775.1 Eurypyga helias
AGGCCCAGTGGGCTGGCTTCGTTCTCGGGGCAGGATCGGGTGACCGGCACACGAGGACAGCCTAAAAAGGAGAGCTTCGGCACGGCGCTGCCCCAGCGCGAGGGGAGCCGGAGGGACGCGCCCGGCCCCGCGCAGGCAGATGTGAGGCCTGCTGTCCTTTCCCCTGGCAGCACTGGAGTAATTGGAAAACAACCGCTCGGCTGAGGCGAAGTTCAGTCTCTCTGGAAATAATCCGCTAATCACTTGCAAGTTTTTGCTCGCGGCCCAGTGCCGTGAAGTGAGGCGAGCGGGTTTTGGCGTGGGGCTGCGGGGTCCCCGGCCGGCGTCCTGGCCAGTGCCAAGCCACCGCCGCCCTCCGAAGCCACCCACAGCTGACCGCTCTGCCTCCATTCATTCTCGGGAAGCAAAGTCGCGTGCCGGGGAGCCTATGGTTTGAAGATGAATTTACAGTTGCCAGCATGGACGCAGTGCCGTACCTTGGGAACTCGGGGCTTGCCTGGCGATACAGAGGCAATGTTTGCTGGCACTGTGGGTATTTCGTGTGGTTAGGAGTGTTCTCTTGAAACATTTCCTGCTTCTGCCTGTCACTGTGTTCCCAGTTTAAACTGGCATTCGCTCCTAGACGCTGATTCCTTTTTTCTCCCTGCATGAAGATTCATATGAAACTGAGACAATCACCTGTAAGCAGTAAAGAATACTTAACTAAGCAGAGAGAAAATGTGTGATGTTTATTTTTCTAAACATTATTCAGTAGTTCCTTCTACATTTTTTTTCTCTGCATTGTGTAATGCTAAAGCACATTACTCACGCTGAATAGTTGCACGTAAGCTTAGAGTTAGGTCAGTCATAGAGTTACATCAGTCAGCACGAGAATAGTTTTCTCCTGATAATTAGTCTCCAATGTGTTTATCTACTTTGAATTCTGGGGAGAGTGTTCGTATAACTAAGCAGGCACTGAGCTGAGTTACTCTGCTCTCACTTAAGAGTATCCATCAGTTCCAGACTTCTCAGAACCAAGATGAGGCATCGCGGAGGAAATGACACTTATAATGGAAACTGATCAGCTAAGAAGTGTTTAAAATAATAGTATAATGTGAGTTGATGTCACCTAGCAATTCTAGATAGAATCTGTCAGTTGGTATATGAGCCAGACTTAGAAAAATAAATTATATTCTGTAGCTTGAATTCATGTTTCAGAATGTTTTTTCCACCTCCTGTCAAGGCTGGGGAAAAAGTAAGAAATTTAGGAGAATGATTGCCTTTTAGGGAACACCTTAAAATAGTATCCTGAATGTCTAATCATGAAACACTTACAGCGACCGGTGCTGATCTTTCACGTGGGTCTGTTAATGTCTGTCTGGAAATTGTAGAAGAATTGTGAATAAAAGGTAGTCTGTTTAAACAAAAAGTCCCTCAAGTAAGTTTTAAACGTGCCCATGATATATATGGTTATTAAATCACACAGAGAAATAGATGGGAAGGACATGGATCCATTTATGCCCGCCCCGTACAAAGCCAGCTTCCGACAGCTGCCAGATAAGACAGCTTTTCCATGGAAATAAACTACACACTTCCAGAACGAACATTCTGGCCGCACATGGAATTCCAGTAATGTGTCCTCCGCTTGAGGTACTGTCGGGCGACTCATATTACAACTCGAATCCAAAACTCTGTGAGATCATAGCGGCCAGCGGGAGCTGGCAGAGGCACAACGCGGGGGCAGCTTCAGTCAGCTGTGCGTGAAATCCACGCGTCAGCACGTGCCTTTGTGTCTGGCCTGTTCTGAAAACGCTGTCCTTCACACTTGACCTCGCAGCTGAGAATTTTTAGGTAAATGTGTTTAACCGAAGGAAATGTGACAAGGTTTTTAGGGTGTGTTTTTGAAGGAATGAGGGTGCGAGTGCTGACAGTGCCACGGCAGGGAGTTGAGCCCGTTTCAAAGCTGACTCTGCTTGGAAGCCCGGACTCACGCCACTTGTGGGTGTCCTGACGCACAGGCCAGAATCTGCTTTTTTAAACTTGTGGCAGCGCAACATGGGAGCGCTCTGGAGACCAGACTCCAGGTGCAGCAGCATATTACACCTGCCTAAGAGGATTTTGCGCTCTCCATTTGCTCTCTCCCAGTTGCTCCATTCGGCTGTCTGCGACAAACTGTTGCCTCATCAGAGAACGGGGGAGGGCCATTTGTTCTCTGAGGGACTGGTTTCATGGGGTTTTTTTTCCCAGACCAGATCACTCCTAGGGTGCTATTTAGAGTACAACGACACGGGCAAGTCAGTCAGCGCAACTGAAGGTGCGGTGCGCTCCTACAGAGGCCGGGAATTCGGAAATAGGAATTTCTCAAGCCAGCTGTGCCCTGGGAGGATTCCTAACACAGCACCACGCTTGGATGCTGAAATAACCGCTGTGAACCTGGTTACACAGTACGCACCTAAGGAGCAAACAGCAGTCTAACGGTGGGTAGGAATACAGGGGAGAGAAAAGCAGAACAAGTTCTGAAGTGCTGTGCATGTTGTCTGTAGAGGGGACAAAACCAGCTCCCTGAAGAGCCCAACTTCTGCATCATCCCCTTGAACTGATCGTGCTTCTGGGACTGAGCCTTCCCGTTGGTACAGCAGGGAAGATGAGATGAACCGCAGCGCCTCTGCTAGCGCACCGCTGCTCTCTTAAGCTGAGGATTCCAGGTTCTACCAACTGTTCGGACTCAGTGAAGAAATCAAAGAACATCCTGAAGTTTCTATATAGTTTTAGCACTCCAGCATCCTTCCCGATACAATGAAAATAAAGAAGAATTAAAAAAGCGTTATCCAAGCGTGATAAGGAAATGATGGTGTAAATTCTAGCCTTCCTAGAAGGGATTTATATCTGAGAGAAAAGACTGAGGAGAGCTGCAGGAGAAGGTATTCTACAGGCCTATGTCATCTTTCTCATGACAGCTACTCACTGAGAGCTTCAGAGTTCACCATTTCTGATACTGAGCCCAACTCAAGAGATGGCTTAACAAAGACTTTGGAACAGGGACTTTTACGTTGTATGATCCAGAGAGCTCTTGATCAGCCACCCAGTTAAGACCCTGAGCGAGGAGAGGGTAGATACCAGCTCCACGTCTGAATTAATGGCCGGAGGTTCCCCACTAGAGGAGATCAGAATAACCTCAAGCTGCCAGATGGCTGATTCATTCTTCCAGGCAGGAGATTCATGCTCACGCTGCTTCCTTTTCTTTGAGGGCAGCGGAATTGGAACCCCCGTCTGCAATCACATCCCTTCTTTTCTATTAAACCAAAAAAAGCCACAATCTTTACCATTCCTTTTATTTTTAAAAAGGATTTGCTCACAAGAATTGGAAAACAAACCAGAATCGGTATGCTGGATTCGTTCCAAGATGAGGTGGCAATCTCCATGTCCTGTGTGAAATAAGCCACAGCCGTATTTCTGTCTGTTTAATTGGATACAGAGGGCAAAAGCAGTCTTCCCAGTCAGATTTTGTTTCACAGGTTTTTGAAACTGGCTTAGTGACTCTAGGGAAACATGCTCTAAATCCTTTTGGAGGTGAGCAATTACGTAAGAAACAAAAATAAAGACCAAAAAATGGGTTACTTTCCCATAATTTGCAGGAGAGAGATCGCACATCAGTAGCTCTTAGGCCTTTCCCTGTCCTGTGAGTAATTTCTTCCTTTTGTGATTTACTGCCTCCCTGGTATGCCCTTATTTCTTGCCATGTCTTCCCAGGACACCGCACCCAAGTCTGCATTTTCTTTGATTCGGTATGTTTCTGCCCACCGTGCTCTCAGCCCTGTAAAGGAGCACAGAAGCACAGTTTGTCTGTAACACTACAAAGGAAGTTTTAAACCCCCATCATTATCAGCTCTAGAAACAAATAGAACCCCAGGAAGTCACAAATGCCGTCCTGCTAATTGCATTATCAGCATCTTCACTCAGTCCTCTCTGCCACTTGTCACCTGGAGCCCCACGCACTCATCCCCGTTTGAGGTGAGGGACTCCTGCTATGTCTCCTTCGAGATGAAGATCCCTTAGCCGTGTTTTGAAGTTTGCAGCACCAAACGGTGTGAAGGCCACCGCAGTGACCGGTAGGAAATAATGAAAAGCCCTTCCAGGTTCAGGCAAGAGGAGTCGCTTAGACCTGAGGCATCACTTCGCCCTGTGTACGGGACAGAGTAAGCGGTACCATTCAGGCCACCTCTCGTGGGGCCGGGACATGATCTGCTCCACTTCCCAGACACAGGTTTTGGAAGACACGACCAAGACATTCTTGTGCCCTGTAGCTGAGTCCAGGCAGAGGGATTATGACTCAAGGACCGTTCTTAAAGTCAGACACCATGACAGCACCAGTGACAATGTCTGTGGAAGAAGCACAGGAACCAGAGGAACAAGTTTCAGGTTGGGTAAGGTGGAAGGGCATGGTTACAGGCAGGGAGGAAGAGACTGTACGACAGAAAAAGGGCTGGGCTGAGAAGCAGGCAGTGAGGTCAAGCGGGCCAAACGGCAGCAACTGGCGCTGAGCAGGGGAAGCAGGATTAGCTAAGAGACACTAAAAAGCCCACACTGAGACTGCACCATTCTCCTGATGTGCAGGGCAGCCCAGCCAGCAGGAACAGACAGCAGTTCTCAGCCGGTCGCATTTCCTAGGGCCTCTGACACAGAGCCGGGGGGTTGCCTGAGAAGGGGGAGAAGGAGGCTGGCTTGTGGTTAGATGAGATTAGAGTGGAGCTGAGACAGAAACGTCGTTACTCAGCTCAACCTCAGCCCAAGATCACAGAGCAAACAATTGTAAACAATGAAGTGGAATACGTTCATGTTTTAAGCTTTGAAGGGAACCCTCCATCGAACGAATGGGACAGGTGTCTTCTGTGCTTGCCGGCGAACACCGGGTTGGGATGACGACTGAGGGCCGGTTTATCTCGGTCTCATCCCCACAAACAACCGAGACTAGAACTTAGAGGGTTGAAGTGGGAGTTTGTGCAGTGGGGGGTTGTTATTTATATGACAGATATGGCCAAGATTACTCTTTCAGCTGATAAGCTTGGAAGGTTTCTGGGGCTGACCTTCCACATTCCTAAATCCTACCTGTATCCCTAACACGGTTTCCTTTGGATCAGATTCATCATCAACCAACTTCAAAGTTTCTTTCAGACTGGGCTTCTCGGAAGTCCCCTCTCCCTCCAATCATGTCTGGGGCTCAAGGCCATTCTTGCTGCCTCCACTGACACAGGAGGAGGTGGAAGCAAAGTGATCTTGCCATTAGCTGTGATGTAGATTTTTTTAAGTAGCACAATGCATAACAAGTAGCAAGGAATACACCAGTTTATGACCTCCCGGTGGTTTGCGCAGGTGTTCAGAACCGTTAAGACAAAAATACTTCTTTTAGACTGTAACTTCCTTTAGCATCATTCTAGAAGTCCTGCAAAGCCTCAGCGCCAGCAGCTGTGACCAAAGTGCTTCCCCTCCATGGCAAAGGGCACTCCTGGGATGTTTGCCGTAAGCGCTGAGGACAGCGATTCCCAACCCCGCTCTCCCCTGAGGCGTACCCTTATCCCTGTTCTGTGTACTGCTGGTTCCAGCTGTAAGCCCAGGGAGGGTGAAGTTTCCAACCTGGAACGGGAGTCTTCCTACAGAAACTTGCAATCACCATTAAGCCTTTGCAAACTTTGGACAAAGTTATAAAAGGGCTAAACTGTGATGCAGAGATGGGAGTCAAATTAATGTTACTTTTGGTACATTCTATTTTGCAAGCACCAAGAGCGGCATTTGGTGACACGGTTATTTTTCTGGTGTATGTTTTCACACCAGCAGAGCTGCCGTACTGACTCCAGCACCATCACACGGGCTGGTACGGCAGGAAAGGAAGGTCAAGTCAAGGCGAGGCTCAGAAGCCTCTCTCTTATGCAAGAGTTAAAAGGAAGAGATGACTGTGGCTGACAGCCGCTTCTGAAAAGCCTGTGTTTGGCTTAAGTGACGACTCATCGTACGGTGCAAACCTAAATAACAGGAGAGAAACTGTGTCAGGAGTTTCACAGTAAGATCTAACTTTGTAAGATCAAAAAGGCGTAACACAAATAAATTTAAATGCTCTGTGTCTTGGTATTTTCTGTTTAATTTATTCTCCGGAATTTGCAGGTGACCATAAACATTTCTATTAAACTTGGCTTTTCAGAAATTACTGTAATGATTCTCCCAGATGTTTTCACAGTGGGCCTCTGCAACAGTGGTTTTCATTTTCTGATAGTAAATGCCATTTTTCAATCTAATAGCAAAATTCTATTTCAAATCTCTAATACATTTCCAGCAGTTCTGACTTATCAGGCATATTATCACAGCCATCAACAGCTGTCCAGGCTATAAAAATGGAAATTCATAGTTATCCAAAGCCAACCAAGTAGTTTTACCTACCTTGAAATATTGCATAATCACAGTACAATTAACACCATTTTTTTCCACCACAGATTTTCCTTGAAGTTTTGTTTAGCCGAGCCATTTATAACTCACTACATGCTGTCTTCTTTCCTATCCTAGGAAAAAGCAAGTCCTTTCGGTAAGTTGGTCAGAGAACCAATGGAATTAATAGTTTTACTGTAACGCTGGTGTCTGTATTGCTTAACAGGAAGTCCTAGTTAAGAAAAAAGTAAAGATAAAGTCTGAATTTCAGCAGAGGTCCTTTACCATCACAGGTCATTCGTCTCCTCACAGAAGGCCACGCTGTAATCACAGCACAGCAGCATCAGTACATCTCTCAAAGCCACGTGACACAGTGACATTCATGAAGATGGCGAGGTGCTTTCACCAACCTGAGTGGGTGCGAAGGCATGGGGGGTCATGGGGGAGGAAGGGTCTTCACATTTCCGAGCTGCTCGGTCAAACTTAAGCACACAAAACACTAAAAAACAGTAAGAGGGAGAGTATTCCCTCATACTTAATTCCATGAGGAATGAAGGTCATCCCACTTGACTGAATGGGGAGGACGGCCATCACCTTCACAAGGCAGGGTCAAGAGCCAAGGCCGATCCAGCCGTTCCGCACAAGGCAGGCAACGGAAAGCCTCTGGGGCAGCAATGGAAGCGCTTCCCCAGCCCACCCGGGCATCTGGCCTTGCTGATAGGAGTCTATCGTGCACAAAGAGGAGGGTATGAATGAACCCCGGGTAGTAACTCCCTCTTTGCATACTCACCAGCGCAGAAACGCCCTGCAAGAGCCAGAAAAACCTCCAACTCCTTCTCCCGGTGAAGAGAAGACTTTCCCTTCGTGTAGGCCTTACGCATGGTACGCTAGAACATGCACGCCTTGACAGGCAGGACAGATTCTCCTGAGTAGTTCCTGAAGACCGTGGCAGCAAACGTCACCGTCCCCCATCACGTTTACAACACTTCAGCGCGGCCGTCAAGTGGCTGCATTAACCTCCCGCCCAGTTCCAGTTCAGTTCTGACAACCCCCTGCATTAACCGTTTGTTCGTTTCAGTAACAACAGACATAAAAGCTAACTTTCAAAACCCTACGTCTTAGGTTAGCAACAATGCTTTGGAAACTCTGACAGACTATTTGCCCTGGTGCTTTGGGCTGCACATAGGGAGAACAACAGTAAGCACGGGAGCATCGTGGACAAAACTAACCAGGCGATACTGTGTTGAAACAAGCTAATTAAAATAAAAACCTGTATTAATTGAAAATCTTTTTATTGTGCTATGAGCTTTGGATCAAGCTCCAGAACAAATGAAAAACCACAACAGCCACCTAAGTACCTGTAGAGGCACAAGCTGCAGCACCCAGTCAGTGTTATGTTTCAAGCCCACCAGAAAAAGCTAAACGCCTGAAAAAAAAAATTGGATCTATGAGTTTTCCTTATTTCAGCCTTCTGTTCCTAAATTAGGTATGCAATTTCCATGCTTTCTAAATGAAACGGTCCCAGAACACATTATTAAAAACCTTTGCAAACCACCCCCTTATCGAGAGCAGGAACAGTTCTGCCATTGTGGCCTAAGAAAAATTTTCCATACAAGTTCCTAGGAGACGAATACCAACCCTTGAATATATCCCACAGCTCTTCATTCCAGGTAACTCATTTTTATAAAAATCAACTCCCAAGGCATCTTCATCCTGCTACTGACCTCCTTTCCAAAGTACCTCTGCTTCTACTGCCTTTATTTGCATCCTTCATTTCCATCTCTTCACACACTCAGCCCGTGTCCACGTCCATGGAATTTCTCCTGTTTCTTTAAGATACTGAAAATCAAAAAAATTTGAAAAAACATCTTTCTAACTCAAGCAGTCACAATTTCATGACTATGCTAATTATTTTTTCACATTTAAACTGAAGAGAACTCTGATTATAGTTTCTTAAAAAACCTAAACCCACAGTTATTTTGTCATTTCCCTACTCTTACCCCTTTAATGTTCCTAGTGATCAAAATGTGTAGCTACATAACATTTATCAAAGCTAGCACAAGGGATACAGCTTACCTTGTGAACGTTAAAAAGCTTTAATATGAAGTATACATGCTATCTGCTCACATGTAACTGGACAGTGTGCTTGCTCTCCATTTCAGCGCGGAAGGTCCTATTTGTGATCTACTGCCACGCTTTTCTCGGATAGTTTACATACTACACTTGCATCCAAAATCATCTCCTTACTAGGATTTAGTTTTGTAACACTAAGTAAAATTTGGTTGGTCTCATTCCCAGACAGGGCTTCGTGGAGCTGCTTGCCAAGTTCTGCAGCCTGTAAGTTGGATCCAGCTCATCCAGACAGTCCCTTCTCACGTGTCTCGGGTCAAGGTCAGGTAACAACCATCTGCTTAAGCAGTCAGCAGAACATGGTTTGCACCATTTAACTAAAGAAGCTATTTTTCAGGCAAGATACAGCAGCTCACAGGCAAGCAAACACACACACACCCCTGCCTTTAATTTCCCTTGAAAAGCATAGAAAAACCTCTCTGGAAATGAAAGCAGGAGCTAGAAACAAGCCTGTGAGAACTGCTGGTCTGGATCTGTCCTGAAAAATCCCCCTCTGCGCGAATTATCTGAAACAAACTCCTCACATGGGCACTAAAAGGCAAAATATCACGTGTTGAATTCGGTATGAATTTTTAGCCATCATGTACTCCTAAGAACCAAATTCTAATGTAGTACCAAAAAAAGCTAAAACTGAAGTATGTTATAATTAACAAACTTTATCTTATACAAAAAATAGATTTTATTTCCTCTCCAATTAAAGTACATTTGTTACCCTTAATGACACTCAGGTGACATTAGTGACAGTCGAGTTACAGAACAAAAAAGCAACAGCAAACAATCTTGGTAGGATTTTTCTTTGCACGTGAGAAACAAATATGCGGCTCGAGGAACAACCAGGTTGTGCTTTATTTTGAACACCCGTAACGTTACACCGGCATGTAATCACAGCACGGTGAGAAAGATGGAAAAAGCGGACATTACATTGCTGTGTATGGATATCGAGACTGTTATCACATGAAAAACCATATTCTGTGTATTTATGTTCTAACTCCCTTCGTGTTTAGAACTCAGAACTACATACACAGAACAGATTAGCAGCTCCACAGAATAAGGAAGTCACATGACTAAGTAGTGGTCGTAAACCAGCTGTACTTAAACGCAAAGCTGTGACACTTGGAGAACTGAGGGTCTGTCCAGTCAGAAATATTAAGCATGACAGAGTGACTCTCACTAGTCAGTTCTTAACTTTTAAATTTTAAGCTGCAAGCTGACAAGAACAAAAAAAGAAAGATTTCTAACATAATTTGTGAATTAAAAAAAGCACAAAAGCAGAAAACATTTTCACGGAGATAAGATTTTAATCTTCTCTTATGAAAAAAATAGAGACAAACAGAAGCACTGCTAAGTAACAGCAGATAAATGAGTTAAGAGAATGCTAAATGTTAAAAACAAACAAACAAAAAAATCAAGCCATGAGCACCTTTTTATGTAGGGGGCCAAGCTTGGAATATGACTGCTCCTTCCACGAAGGGCATGAGGTATGTAAAAGCTCCTTCACGTCTGCTGAGATCCCCTTTAAGGAATGAAATTAATGTGCCTTTTACAGAGAGGGATTTTTGTGAAATCCAGATGGCTAAGACCAGTCTACTAAAGCCAATTTATTTATGTATCTAAAGCAGAAAAAATACGTGGAGAGACAGGAATTATGCATCAAAACAGACAAGCTTACAAAGCAGCAGTAGCAAACACAAGGTGAAATACTGCAGCAGCAGGTTTACACGTGTTCTCTAAATTCTGTCACAGCCAGTTACAGAACTAAGGTGACGTTTTCAATCTTACGTAACATCTTTGAGAAGCTAAGACCTCATATATAATATACATGTATATAGTAATTTTAAAAATTCACTTACATATTTACAGACTTTATATACGGCTGACCCTGGATACAAGTGTATTTGCATAAACTTCAGCCACACCGAGTCCTACCAAAGTGAGGCAAAGTAATGATCACCTCAATAAAGCTTTGCACCACTTCAGCTTTCCCAAATCAGGTCTATGAATTGAAGTTACAGAATATATATATTACCTTTTCAATAGTGTTTTTTTATACACAAAAAGATTCACTTAAGTAAAATAATTTCTAAAATGTTATGATGTATGTACAGTTTGACAGCAGAAAAATCTAAATACTGGCATATGATTACAGCCTGGAATTAACTCAGCTTTTACATTACATTACACATTTCACTAATACATAAAAATGTCCTGCCTTCTCATAATATCTGTACGACACAGAGGGCATTCATCAAGTGCTTCAGCACATTCCTTACAGGCTATTAGGTGACCACAGGGAATGAGGACGACGGATATGTCTTTAGCCATACAGATTTTACACAGCTTTTCTTCCTGCAAGCTTCTTAACTTCTCTTCAGTACTGAGATCTAGGGAAAACAAACACATGAAAAGCAGTTAACATACTTCATACCACTGAGCATCTTTTTTGTGTTACACACAAAGACAAGGTTTTCTTTGTACGATTTAAAGGTCTCACCTTTAAAAAGAAAAAATTGCAAGAGAGCAGAAACCAAGATGCAGCATGGAATCCTCTTCCACCACCCCTTGCTCCCCTCATCTCATGACATCTCCCAGCCAATGCAAGCTGGGAATTCTGCTATCTGTATTTGCAAGAGCCTGAAATGCCTATAGAATTCAGGATACGCATACTTCCATCAGGCACCATTCTTTCACAGATTTCCCATTGACAACTTTCCCCACAGAAGGTGAAAGAAAGGCTGGTTGGATGCGATCTCCTTTCCTGCCTCTGTTTTCAAAATGCTTCTAAAAGCTTAAAAATTTGTAATATAGAAAGAATCAATTTTGCATTGTTCATGAGCTCTTTATTATTCCAGTAAGCCCCATGTGAAAATGCCAACTTCTGCAGGGAAAGCTCTGCACAGCCAAACAAAAATAACATCCACCTTCATTGCAAGTTCTTTCCCCACCCATAACGTCCATTAAAAATCTTATCAAAATCGCAGGCTGGTAAGCTCTCTGCCCATCATGCCAACCAGATGGCCCCGTCCCTCCCTGTGAACTCATCCATATGCTTGTCTTAATCTACAAGTCTCCCGAGTTCGAAATCTTGGGTTTGGTCTATTTGCAGGGTGTTTCTGAGCGTAACTTCATGTCCCAGCACAGCTGGAACACAAACAATTGAGAAGAAACACCATCTAGAAAATAGACTTTTTCTTATTGGCCAAGAAGGAAAATGCTTCTATCCCATGTGGAATTTGATAGTAAAAATAAATACCCCCCACTACGATTTTTCATTTTGAGTACACGGAACATTTGACAGCATTTTGCTGTGTCTGTTTCGTTTTGCTACCAGAGACCCCACAGCTACAGTTATCTTTAAAAAAAAAAAAAAAAAAATTTGTTGTGATAGTGACTTTGGCTTTTTAGTCAGTATGTATTTCCCACTAGCATTTCAATCTTATACACTTTTGATGCATTAATACTACTTATTTTATAGTTTATTTATAAATACTGCTATGCTCAAATATTTTTAACACCCTCTTTGTTCAGCTTTTGTTTTTAATGTCCAAAAATAAGTCCTGTGATTTTCAAGTTACATTAACTTTGCCTTAAGTAAGACTTGGATCAGAGAGCAGAATAAACACATAACAATGAGATACATTTCGTAGACTAAAGAGCTGATACAAAAGTACGCACAGAGGTTTTGTAGCTGAATAAGCTCATCTTGCTGAACTGGGATTTCATTTGGTTCTTCTTCCTTTGCATTTTCTTTTTGAGCACTTAGGTCTGCTACTAGATCCTCAACAGATGTGTGGCTTCCTCCGGACTTCAGCAATTTCTTTTCCATGGTGTTCCTAATCTCAGACAAACTGAAACCCATGTCCATGGCACTTTGTACCAAAGGATTTTGTAACAGATCATCTAAAACAAGAAATTGAAAAACTAAACAAACAGCAATTTAACAAGGATGAATTTGATTATTGGACAGTACCTGCCGCAGCACCCTAAGGCACCTCTGCAAATATCTACCCAAAGGAACTGTATTTCTGACTTGAGAATTTGGCTAGTTGTAAAAACCGCACTGTCCAACTGCAGAGCCGAGATGTCTTCCAACCTAGCTTTCCCAGCCTCCCTTCATCTACCTGTAATACAGAAAACCTCCTAGGTTTGCTATTCAAATCAACTACTTCAACTTCTTCAATAAAATGTCTTCTATAATTAACATCACAAATTCCGTTACTGAATGTTAACTGAAATTCATCCAAAATTCCAAGACACAATAGATGTCTAAGTATTTGGTAATACTGCATTAATTATAAGTCAAATCAGGGGGGAAAAAAAAATCATCCATAAGTTGAGAGAAGCCAATAAATAATTTGAATTTACAAAAAAATCATCCATAAGTTGAGAAAAGCCAATAAATAATTTGAATTTACAAACCCAAAACAGCCCAATCAGCAAGCAAGCCTACCCAGGACACCTTTGGGAAATCATTTTTCAGTCTGCTGGACCTCTCCCTTCCTGCTTTCAATGTTGTTTTTAACAGATTTGTTAGCAGTGGGTTATTTCCAGTTCTTCTATTACATGTAAATGACTAGTTTCTTCTTTACTTAAGATTGTTCAAAGAGCAAAATGTTTTAACCTAATTCTCACTCTCATGAATAAGCAGTGTGTGAGAGTTTACTAAAGTAGGTTTTGGGTAACCACTATTCTCAGCAACTGCTGTTGTTCCCTGGGATGAAGCTGTTTGACTGTCTTCCTACTACCCCTTTAACTGCCTTATCTTCTTACTGCTTGGTGTTTGGGGAAAATATTGCAGGAATGTGTAATGCTGAGACACATAAGCTATTTAAGCTTTCTCAGCTTCCTCTTCCTTGCTGTTTAACAGACCAGCTCTTCCTGCCTGATGAACAGCAATGACTCTTTCATTTCAGTATTCTGTAGCTTTCATCCCACAGCACTACCAATGCAATACCTGAGGCATACGTACTAGCCATAAGACTCCACCCTCTGCATACTTCTTACGTCATCTGCAATCTTTACTTTACAATACTTATCCAACCATTAGATTTACCTTAGAGAAATAAAATTCATTCCACTGCTGTTTAGAAGGAACGAAGCAATGGAAAAGTATCATCCAACAATTTGCCTGTCCCACTTTATTTTAAAATGTAACAGGGTTATTTTTAAAATTAACCATTTCCTTTACTATACATCCAATTTGGATATTCCCATTTGGTATTTTTCTTATTTGTTTACTGTTTGTTGTTTGTCTTTTTTTAACAAATACCTTTAGAAAGTATTGTCCCTTCAGCAGCTTCTGTCTGAAAGGGAAATATAAACAGACAAAATCACAATTCTGGAGAAGGTAGAAAGAAACCTACACAGTTACAAGACATAGAGCTGCTATTTGATCTCATGTTATTGACTAAAACTATTAAACCTGCTCTGAATAACAGCAAAGGGATCAGTGTTGTCTTTCGTACGGTTTAGACTTCCATTTCAACTCATCTTTGCTACAGTCATACGTACACGATTCTCAGTCTATCGAAGCATTCAAAAATAACATCCCTTTTACTTTTTAGTTACAAGTTTAACGACGCT
>NW_010273987.1:14397-18223 GCF_000690775.1 Eurypyga helias
AGCAGGAAGACTAAAGGATATGCAGATAATTAGAAGAATAACTTCATGTGAAAATTATGTTAGACTGTTTTCTATTTTCATAAAATGTTTGATTAATAAGCAAGACACTTACTGTTGAATCCCTACATCCATCTCTCAAGTGAACATCATTTATGTATTCTAGCCCCTTTTCCTTTCTCACAAATGCACACCTATAATGGAAAATATTTAGTTATAATAAAACCGCATAAGCAGCAAACAAAAATTAACTACCTAACTCTGGAAAGCTTCATACATTTCCCACGTCATACCAAATGCTTGCTTTTGAAATCTCTAAACGTTTATTCAAGATCATTAACGTCATTTTAACATTGCTAAAAACACCTTGATCACTTCAACAGTACATCTCTCTCATTTTTGGTGAAACAGAAACCTGAGACCTGTTGGGCATGACAGCTGGTACCACAGGTCTATAAATGTAAATACTACAATGAAAAACAAACATCACGTTAAAATGTGGGTTCTTTTAGTTTTTGCAATCAAAGAAAAGTCGTCCCTGGTCAGGCAGGTGCCTTACATGCTTGCTTTCAGTATTTTCCAACCAGTCCTAGCCACTGGGCAGAGCTCTTCCCTAACAGAAGATTTAGGGACTGCTGTGACTCCTCGATCACAGTTCTCTAGTTGAGGAGTTACTTTGCCTTCAGCAGTTCACAGACATAGACAGTGCGTGGCGAGATGGACACACTGCCACTGAAGTTACGTGCAAACGGAATTTCCACGTAAGACAGTTAATGATCTGAGAGGAAGTAATCAAATCTGATTTAAGCAACCTAAAACAAAATCAAACCCATGTAAGGAGGAATGAAATGTAGCAAGAAAATGCATCTTTACCATTAGCCAGAAACTTAGACTGGCTTCTCTTTCAAGTGGCAGAGGCTAATAATTAAAAAGCTGCCTGTATCACTATCCTAAAGGATGCTAAAAAGGATCAGCTAATGCATGAATCCTAGCTTCCAGCCTTCCGAGACCCTTTCACCACAACAGTCAAATTTGGCAGCAAACACACAGAACACAGATTTTATGAGTTATACAAGTGACTAAGTCTTTGTACTTGGACAGCTTTTATCCACCTGTAAGAATCCAAGTCATACATGGTTGCTCCTTTCCTCAAGATAGATTTTAGACAAAACAGGCAATCTTGCTAAAAACTACTCCTGGGTCTGGAATCCTCAATCCTTTCACATTATGCAGAAGCATGTTTTGAACTCAATACCACTACTGACTTCTTCAGGTTTGTTTGCACCATGACAGAAGTTTCATCATTTTGTATCCTGACAGAAGTTACGAACTTTGGCATATATGAAGTTATTAAAATAACAATTAGAATGTAGCGCTTGGATAATGAGGGGAAAAAAAACCAATCAGATACGAATTCACAAAACTTCACGGTTGTGCTGAGACATCATTTAAGTCCAGACACTGAAATCTTGTCTTCCTTTTAATTCTTACAAATACGCTGACATACAAACAACACTGAAAAGTAAAGCTATTCAGAAAGTACAATTTCAGGGCAACCTTTCAGATTGATCACCTCTAATGAGTTAGTTGTGCTCTCAATCTCTCGAGATTCAGTCCTCTCTCCCACCCCCTTCAGGAGAAGTGCCTACTTCTCAAAGACGAAACGAGATCAACGTCCTCTTTTTGAGGCCTCCAGCATTAAAGCATATGCTGATAGTTACACATATAATAGTAGGGCTACAGAAGGTAGAGTGGATGGAGCAACGAAAATAAGGAACCCAAGCAAAAAATTCCTTAAACATGTTTTCTACTTATTGAAAAAACAAACTATGGAAAATAACTAATAGTCCTTTGATGTATACATGACAGAAATGGTGAAGGAAGTAGAGGAGGGCAACTAAACAATTATTTTCCTAAATCTAAACAATATTAAGCCACAGTCAAGCTTCTGAAACTTTGATTAGTATGCTGTCATTAAAACATAATATACTGTAAATAAGACTCAGTCATGCAGCAAGAAACCAGTAAAAAAATACCTTACCCAGGAAACCATTTGGCATGTTGGTCCCATGGGTCTTCATTTTTCTTCCATTCTTGCAATCCTCCACCACAGTGGAAACATACAACATGATCACCATTACCTGAGGAAACATAGAACAACGTTATATCCTTCTAGCAGGCATAACTTTTCAACTCAAAAGTTACATTATTAAAAATACTTATTTTATTCATTAGCAACTTTAAGAATAACTCCATTTTAAACATAATATATACAAGTGTTCAAGGACAGACTTAAGATAAAAATACAAAATAAGAGTCACATGAAATATTCCTGATTTTTATTTTAGCAAGTAATTATACAGATAAAAAGCAAAAACTAATCTATTATTACATAGCTCAATGCACTGGCAAACAAGCCGTGAAGCCGTCTACCACAAAGCATTAAGGATGTTCACGTGCCTTTTTGGCTCTCCACCTCACCATGAATGGGCTCTCTACAGCAGCAGGATAACCAGCCGAGGAGATGTCAGGAGGAATTGCATTCTTTCTGTTCTAGCACTACACCTACTGTAATCAAAGACTGCACCAGCAAGTGCTCAGATATCACATTTACAGACATGAGAAGAGAGATGGATAGGTTTTTTTCTCCAGAGCTAAATCATTCCCAGGCCACAGAAAGCTGAGTTTTCACAGAAGTCGCTTGAACAGGCATCAGGTCTGGTAAGCTAGTGCCCATTCAGTGCACCTCCTCGATACGGATCTCACTGGGCTGTGAGAAACGAGGTACTTTTAGGAATACAAAAAGAAATCAATAAACACAGTTCTACTGGGTACAAATATAACACCCATATCATCCATACAAGAACATATCAAAGGTTTTATTTATGGCCACAAGTAAAACAAACAGAATCAGATTAAAAAGTTCTTCCAAGAGCTACTAAAAGAAAAGCCAATTAAGATGAGAGCAAGAAATTATCCCAGATAATCCCCTTTTCTTTGTGACCTATTAATAGCAACATTTTGCACTGGTACAGCATCTGTCAGTACAGAATTTCAAAAAGCTTTCACAGCACTGTGCGATTCAATCTAATCGGGAAACCAGCGCAGGAAGACGTTGCAGTGTTACCCAAGTCCTACACTACGTGTCTAACAGCAAAAGCTCTTCCGCTGGAGTCCGTGTCTTCATAACGCTTTTGCAGTGGGTAGTAACGGCACCTGCTAGTTCTGGGTGTCCAAATGCCACGATAATGCAAACACACGTTAGCTAAACGAAGTGGCACACAACCTGGACCACCTTGTTTCACAGGCTTCTGTGCAGGCCACAAGCCCACGCCTTGGACCTAAGGCAGATATCTGGAGGACAGCACTTCATTTTTTCAAAAATATTAACTTCAATAATTGTCATTGTGACAGATGTATTGAGGGTTTTAGCAGGCAAGAAAAACACACTTTGATATTTTACTGCTAAAAAATGAATTTCTGACCAAGTTTATGCTTTGCTATTGATAATAATGTATATTGTTTTACACAAGAACTATGAAAAGTAATTTGCAAAGTAAAGAAATTCTGGAAAAGCACTCCATATTATAATTAAAAACACTTGTTTTATCATAACAAGACACTTCCTTATATAAAATTTCCTTGTAAAACATATTAGCCATTTTAAGGTGTGGCTTACCTATGCTATAGAACCCAGCCTCAGCAAGTTGCTCCTTGTCAACAGGATATATCCAAGATAAAAATGTCTGTAAACGTCTTCCATATTTTGCCATAGAAGGGTTCCTTGGATACTGTGCATTGTTCAGATCACTTCTCTCAAGCTCAGCAG
>NW_010273987.1:18237-27479 GCF_000690775.1 Eurypyga helias
TTTCCAACATCCTGGCCCAGGACAAAAAAGCATGTGGGAAAATGCCTCTTGTGTTCTGACCAGGCCCGGTCATTGGGTTCCCAGTTTTTCAATTTCCCACCACAACAAAAACATGCCACTTGATCACCAACACCTGTGTAATAGAACCCAGCATTAGCTAATTCCTTTGCTGTCAAGTGGCCATTGAGGGGCCAGTTGTGAAAAGACTTTATCCTGGTCTCTTCACTGCACATAGCAGGGATTTTAGGATACAAATTATCTGACATATCCACAACCTGCCCAGTTCTCAAAAGGCAATCTGCCTCCACATCCACTGGGTCGTCCAGAGTACACGGGAGGGCTGAACTGCTGGAACCATTTTCAGTTCTATGCTGGCAGTTTGGGGCGAGATGGCGTATGTTATTTTCCAGAAAAGTAGATTCGGTAACAAATTCGCAATCTGGGGAAAGCAATGTGTGTGTCTGAAATGCACAATCCCGAGGCCCCCATCCTTCAACAGTTGCGTGGCAACGGAAGCACTGCACTTTATCACCTTCTCCAGTATAAACAAAGCCAGCTTGTGCTAGTGCGGACACCGAAACTGGACAGCCAGGGGGAAAGTCAACAAAAGTTCCTAGTCGGTACTCTTCCTGTGCCCATTCCTGGTCATGGTCAGTGTCTGGAGTGGCACGAGCTTCTGAGTTATCTTGGCCATTACACGTCATCTCTTCATAAGCAGGGCTCTCCTTTCAGATTTCCTAAGGAAAGAATAAATGTTTTAATTTCACAGACACAAGAAGAGATCATACACATACAAGCCTGGAAACTGGCTAAATTAAACTAGCCATCCTTTATGTATTAAAATACTGTCACTTCCTCTTCCCTACTATCTTATCCTTACCTACCCCCTGTTATACAGAGGCAACACCATAACAGTAAAAACAAAATAATAATAAAAACCTGTAAGGAAAGGCAGAAAGGCCATGAAGGTTTACAGGCCAATAAAAATGTAAAAATGATTAACAGAGGTTAAATAAAAATGAAAATCACAGGTTTATATTTTTATAGCTTTAAAAGCATGTTCTACAACCTAAAAAACAAACATTGCAAGAATGAAATCAACGAGACATTTAACAAAAGCTCTGGGCAAAATCCTGCCAAAAGGCTTCCAAACCTGAAATATAGTTACTGAATTCAAAATTGTCGTAGTTTAATCCCAGCCAGCAGCAAAGTACCACACAGCTGCTCGCTCACCTCACCCCAATCCAGTGAAGGAGGAGAAGCAGAAGAAAAGGAAACTCATGGGCTGAGATAAGAACAATTTCATAATTGAATATAAATAATTATACTAACAATACCAGTAATACTAACAATACTATTAATAATATGTAATGAAAATAATACTACCACTATTGCTACTACTAAATAATGAAAATAATCCAAATGATACAATTGCTCACCACCCACAAACTGAGACCCAGCAAGGTTCTGAGTAGATAGAGCCAGAGACAAAAAGACTGAGAGCCTGAGGAGTGACAGCATGAATGGGAAAAAAACCCCAAACAACTAATTAACAGCAACAGCCCCCAGCCCACTCCCAACTTATATACTGAGCATGATGTTCTGTGGAATGAAATACACCTTTGGTCAGTTTGGGTGGGCTGTATGGACTACCTCCCCTCCCCACTGCTTGGAGTGAAGAAGTTGGGAACACAGGCACAGTATCAGAAGCTGAAAAAGTCCTTCAATTGGTACAAACACTCCTTAGCAACAAGTAAACAGGCCAGTGTTGTCAGTACTCTTCTCAGCACAAATCCAAAACATAGCCTCACACCAGCCACTGTGAAGAAAATTAACTCTGTCCTGACTAAAACCAGCACAAAAATACTCATCTAAGCCAACCACATCCACGAGATTTTACATCCCAGTTCTGAAACACAACTGATTTTCCCTGCACTAAGGCCATGACCACCACGCCCATTACAGTTGGGCATCAACTGATAAAGCCGTCATCAAAAAGAAAAAAGCCTTCAGGCTCGTGTTATACTGTAAAAACATACACCCCATTTTTCCTTTCAGCAAAATATCTCATGAAATAAACTACCAGATATTTCACTGGGGCATTCCACCAACGTGCTGTGCTCTGCTTTTAAGATTAGTGCCTTGGACTAGCACTAGCGCTCATGCCCAGCACACTTTCCCATGCCCTGCCTATGCTCTCTATCAAAGTACAGCCAATTCCTGCACCTCTGCCATCACCTCAGCTCTTCCCCCTTCCCTCTCTGAAGGACATGTCATTCTCCTTACTACCTCTCCCACACTCCTGCCTACACTTTTCCAGGGTGAGTACGGACTGCTAGTCCTGCCCTGCACCCTTCTGTGCCAGAAGGCTGCTAACAGCACTCGGATAAGCCGCCTCCTTCATGAGGGCAAAAGAAAGCAACTTGGCTCCCGCAGGTCCTGTGCAAAACCACAAACTGACAGTCATCACCTCCATCCCAAGACGGATGAAGGCAGAGCACAGTTAAAATTCACCCCTTGTCCTGACAAGTGCAGTCACACTATTGATTTAGAAAGTCTTGGGTAGAACACAGGCTACTGCTGACAGTAAGGGAGTACGTTTGGGATGTCTAAGTGGTAAATTAAAATTTTTACGAGACTGCCCAAATGGACTTGTTAGCACAAAGCAATAATCATTCAGCAGTTAGCAAAAAGAAATGCATATAAGGAAGGACAGAATATGTATTTATTTGAACAAGTATCCCCCTTCCATCTTCTATATGAATCCTGAAATGTATCCATTTCTAGTCCTCATCTCCATAAGGTAGGCCATCAGGCAAAAATTTAGCTTCCTCAACACCTGCATTAATATTATACTCTCTGTAAGGTCAATGCAGATGTTACAATTATAATAATTGCTTATATAATATCACTATATTTGGCTTCTACAGGAAGGACCAAACTTTTAAAGTCCAGAAGAGGGAAGGGAAAATTAAAATGACTGTGCATTGCAGGATCACTGCATCCTTTGCCAAGATGACAAAGATAATTAACCTACAAGCAGGTTGAGAAAACATGATGCTAAGAAAACCAAGCATGCTTGCGCCATGTAATCAGGATACGAGACTACTGAGCACCATCTGTAATTCCTTCTGTAAGTCAGTTCGTGACTAATGTAACAACAATAGAAATTATACTGTAATTTTGTGTTTTAGCTTAGCAAATTCAAAAACAGCTTCTGAATGAATTACACTGACCTACAAATCAGGCCTATACACTTGTTTTGACCTTGAAAGGCAAAAAAATTAAAAACTCAAACCAGTAATTACATGTAGTAATATGAAAGCTGTCACAATACATGTATTTTTAACACAGATATGCATACTGAAAACAATTTTTATAAACATCAAATTTTAAACTTTGGTTATTTCCTTTAACATCTTTCTTTAAATCCTCTAGGACTGCATCTGTGAAGACCTCAAGTTATCTTATCGGTCTGTCATCATTACTCCTACACTGCATTCACAAAATAATTTGTATTACTCAGACACCCTTAGCTTCATACTCATTTTCTTATCTGCATGCTTGTAGGACTTTCTACAAGGCGGCAAACAAAGCCTGCCTCACATCCTTCAGAGACTCCTTTTCAAAACATACACTGAAAAAAACAAAACAAATGCATATGCTTTCAACATATCAATAGCAGTATATCTTCATTTCTATTTTACTTACATAGCAATTAATTCAGAAACAGTGAAAAAGCAACTAATCCGACTTAAGTTTTTACATATTAACTATTTTTGGTTTATATTTACTTGAAAATCAGAATAGAGCTTCTGCATCTCCTTTTGATCTGCTGCATACAAAATAACTGTGGCAAATCAGAGACTACTCGGCCATTCTCTGCAGTTTGCCCTCCCTGTCCTTAGCAAAACCAGGGGCAAAGACAGACCAAGGTTCAAGCCTGACAAATCTCAAGAATTTACTGGAGAGACAGAGATAACTCTTGGTTTGTGCTTTTTTGTTCCTTATGCGATATGAAGTAACCACATATTACAATGATTACTATGATACATGAAGTTAGGAAACGGGTAAGACAGAATTAATTATACCCCCATTTCTGGGGGTCTTGCAGTACTTTTCTGGACTTCAACTATAACTCTCCTCCTCCAACATCAGAAAATTTAAGAAAACCTCACTTCTTTTAAAGCAGGCTTCATTTTCAGAGTGCCTATGAAGTGTTTAATTGGGTATTTTCTCCTCTTCCCCCAAGATAACTTCTCACCTTTAAAAATATGGGCTGCAGAACTCAAAAATATCACGTAGGTGGTTCCTTTCATATATGACAGACTTTCCTAACAGAAATAACAGCATGAGTTTTAAACTATTATTTAAATCAGTATGGATTAGTTTTACTCCGCTTATCTTGTTGATCATCCTGGTGTTTCCTGGAAGGATATGTATGTGTTTTAATGATGCTAGGAAACCGAAAAGGAAACACTTGGGCAAAGACACAAAGATGGAAGGAAGAAGATCAAAGACTCAATGGAAATATTAGAAATAGGGATGGAGATGATATTCAATTGACTGTTATTTTTTAGTTATTTTAATTAACTGTGGATGCTAGGAAAAAAAACCCTAACAGAACCATCTAAAATTCAGTATCTGTACCACCCTCGACTGCAATGGAAACAGCAGAGTAATGCCTTCCAGCGAGATCTAACAGCAGTGTCTGAAGCAGACAAAAAAAAAAAAATTGTGTTCTGTACCAGAAGTTCTAACAATTGATGGAAGATATAATTAGAAATAGCATTAGGATAAAACAAAAAAAACCTATACATAATGCATTCATCACTCAGAACACTGAGATTAGCAGCTTTAGTTTTTCAAACAGTTTTTTCTGCAGCGCTATGAGTACTTCAGTACTTCTGCTAGCACAGTGAGTTAAGAAAACAATTATGTCCTCCACATGACAATAATCACACTATCTGCCACACTTGGATTCTCTGGAGGTAAGCAATCCATCTCAATCCTCACAATCACAACAGCATGAAAAGCACATACCAGAAGAGCAGTAAGTACTGAGAGAAGGTCCAACCACCACAGATTAATTCTTTAATATGAACTATTTCAAATTATATCAACCTCAGTATTTAATCCTGATCTTTTGGAGCAGGAAGAGTCAACCATCATTCTAAAAGCCTCTCAAAACCATGTCTAAATACTGCAATGACAGAAGCAAGACAAATCGCTCACAAGTATCTGCTAGCTTTAACGACGCTCCACCCACATTGTGAAGCCCTTTCCTTACCCCCGCCCCTCAACATCCTTGGTTTACACTTCAGTATAATTTTATCTAAGGCAAAAAGACATTAACATATTCATTAAGCACTGAGGCAAACTCTTTGCCTGTGTTAAATACATTAGTACTATTTTAAAATGCAACATCAAGTTTAATTACTTCTATTTCTAACAACTGTTAAAAGCAACTGTTCAAAGTGTACACTTAAAACTAGGTTAGGAGTAGTATTCCTACCCAGGTATTCAACAGCTGCCTTACTCCAGCTGAGTTGGAGGAGCCATTTAGAACAGTTTCTTGTACCATAACAGCACTCAGACAAACATGAACTGCAGAAGAAAAATAACTGCAAATAAATTTTGGAATGGCTTATGGCAAAGAAACATAGATTAATAAAAAGCAGCCAACTGAGACATGTACCCAAGACTTCAGAGTATACACCAGCAGCAAACCTGAGTTCAGAGAGTATACATTATATATACGGAAGTTATTTAAGGCTTTCTGCGTAGATTTATTTATTCACATATGAATTCAAAGTAGAAGCTGCAGAAATGTAAAAAGTTCTTCTTCACTTGTAAAACCAAGGAAATTTTCCTAAACCATTACTGAAGCATTAAGTATTTTCTTACATATGCAGTGAGACTATTTTAGGCTGAAAGATTTCCAGAAGCTGAGACAAGCTTAATCCTGCTTTTAAACATCTGAAGGTATTTGTCACAAGACAACTCCCACTTTCAAGCTAAAGGACCAATTTATCTAGTCTACTGATTAAGGGAAAAAAGACAAAAGTTCATAGCAAAAATGTTAACTTACTCAAAATGCAGAATTGTACGCTGTGGTTTTGCAACACAAATATGTTCAATTCAGCTTTAAAAATGTTAACAGGTATGATTTTATGCAAAACCATGATACCATCACATGACCTAGATCTCAAATGCTTCAAAAGGGAAAACATAGAACCCACTTTTATCTTTCAAGTATATTTTATTAGGCATGATTCTTTCCATCCTTCATTCTAAAGCAGACGGGCATTATAAGGAGTTATTTTTAATCCTCCCCACATAACAAGCATGGCGCTCTCTCCAAGTCAGAAACCTACTTGCACAGCCTCAAATTCCTGACCAAAGAGTACATCAACATGAAGCTTCTACTACTTGACATGCTGACTATGAGAGCAATGTTAGTGTTTATTGTTGACTGAAGTTTGAAATGTGAGAGCACTGCACCAAGTAACTATCAAACAGAACGTACTGTACCAGCCGACACACAGATTATGCACGTGTCACTTCACCGAATTTCACTCCGTGCCTGCTCAGCTCCAATCAGATCAGGGAAGGTGCATGCTGCTAACTGAAAGCGTATTTATGAAGATTAAATAAATCCTGTGTTTCTTGTAGCTTTACACGTGTTTACAAATCTTAGCATACTTACATCTAGGTATCAATATCTATTTTTAAAACAATTCTGCTCAGAGATACTTTTTCACTTCATAAAATCAAGAGGGTATGTATCTACAGGCCTTTGGATTCAGCACCACAGCGTGCATAAATCCACCAGCCCAGCTTCGTTCGTCTGTTTTTCAAACAGGTCCTACTTAGCTTCCCATCAGGGTTTAGCATCACAGAAAGTCTGCCAGCTGCTCAAGCTTATAGTAGGCTATTAGATCCTCCTAATTCTTGACTCCGGTCACAAAGACTTTGACACTCTCTACATCTTAGAAATAAATATAACCAGGCCAATAGAAACACTTTGAGAATTATTTTCATACTGTATTTTTCTTCATGAAGTCACATGGGTATGGAATAGAGCAATAAGGAGGAAGAATGGAATAGAGCAATAAACAAGCAGAATGGATTCATGGCAGTGCTCTCAGCAGATAAGAGTGGGACAAATTTGCACCTGCCAAGGGCAGAGGAAAAAAAATAAAAGGATTGTTTTTGTGAACTTGCAAGATAAATACCTTCAGAAGAACTTTAGCTGTAGGTGTGAGAAGGAAGGTGTAAATACCAGCCACTATAGAAAAAAAATGGCGTGCTGTAGCCTAAGTACATGGTCCTACAGAGATGTCAAGAGTCAAACAATAGACATGATCAATTAGAGCCTTAATGAACGTATAAGTAAGTGTTACCCAAAGCGACCAAGGAAGAGGAAGGACTAAAGATCTGGAGGAAACACCCCTAGCTCTCCCACATATTGCTAAGTGTTTAGTACAAAGCAAAGCATGACAGATAATGTTGGCATTTTTAATTTGGACACAGGAAAATCTAAAGTCTTAGGCAAAGGTTTAGTTCTGAGATCCGCTGCCACCAAAATGAATTGCCCATAGATGACTACCTAAAAGTAAGTGGCGAGAGGGGATGGAACACCAAACCCCCAAAACCAATAAAACACAGCCAAAAACCGCAAGCCCAACACAAAGAAAATCCTACCAAACCCCAAGCACACTGAGAAAGAGATGGAAAGGGAGACTAAAGCTAAAAGTAGAGAACAGGAGAGCCAAGAGCACAAGACATCAAATAACCCCCAGCAAAACAAAACTCTAAAAAGGAAGGAGCAATCCAGATGATCTCAAATTTCCCTGGCAGTTCCAATGAGATGTTTTATTCATGGCATAAGCAGGAATATAACAAAGTATTTTTCAAAGGCACTGTGTAGGACTTAGCTATCAGGTTTTTTTTTAATTCAAGTTAGCTTGAATTGTACTATTTTAGCTTACTGGGATTCTGTAAGTATTCTTTCAGGCAAATCAGAGGAAAGAACGATTTTTTACATTTCTGGCTTCCTCCCACCCCCAACACTTTGGAAAATCAGCCTGCTGTTTTTTCCATCCTGTTTCCATATCACCTATCAATATCTTCAATTGTTTAATTATTCTAGTCCTACCCCTCTTATAAAAGGCTGCTTAATACAACCCAGCATGAAAATCCATCTCAGATTCAGTACTACAACACTACCACATAGAGGGGAGGGAAAACACAGTTTTTCAAAAGATTCTTCATTTTTATCTTATACACTTACATTTTTCATACACAATTCAAGAGATACAAAATCTACCTTTTTACATAGATTATAACATGTAATTCATTAACTGCTGTATTATTAACAGGAATCTGATTTAGCTTCAAGTTCTTCCTCAAGAAATTTGAGACTAAACTTCCAGAACTTTTCCTTCTAATAGCTTGGAAGTTCTGTTTAATACAATTTGAAGCACACTTCTATCCATGAACATCTAACAATACGTGCTGGGGGCTAGGCAAGCTGTGCAGTTCCTACCCTCCTAAAAATCAAAATAACCTACTTTTGTCAACTATGAAGCTGAAATAAACAAACAGAAGTTTAAATTTGTGATTATAAAATGTATCACTTTAGAAACGTATCCCCTAGAAGCTAAGTTACTGCTCTTCTGGTCAAAGAAACAAACAAAAAAACCCAGTCAATGGGGGTATATTAAGTAGAAGAGCCAACATTAAAAGATGTCTTGCAAATCCTGCAGTGCCCTGGGATGCATCTCCTTGTGGAATATGAGCTGTACTCCAGCTTTTAGCGTTACATCCTTTTACAGATCCTTTAAACTTGTAATGGCAGAATCGGATGGAAAAAGAGGGGATCTTCGAGGAGACATAATGACACAGAACTTGAGTTACAGCAACATGATTAATACCACACCAAAACTGCTGAATCTTCTGGATTCTAAAGAAAGAAGTTGTAAACCGCACAAGTACAGAGAGCCGTCACCTCCTGCCCTGCCCACTGGGTATGCACCCCGCTAACGCTCCCGACCATGCCAGTGACACTTGTTATTCACCTTCTTGGAGCTGCAACATGATGCAAAAGCAGCATCATGATACTTTCTGGTATCACTAGCAGGAACGCCAGTGACACTTGTTATTCACCACCTTGGAGCTGCAACATGATGCAAGAGCAGCATCATGATACCTTCTGGTATCACTAGCAGGTATGTTTT
>NW_010273987.1:27627-28341 GCF_000690775.1 Eurypyga helias
AGGAATGTTTTGCCATTAAAGAATGAGGTAACTTGTATATATATGTATTTTACATATAGATTTATATATGCAGACCCATATATATATATGGGTGTATGTATGCACACAACTTATCTTGTAAAGTGGGAAACTCCTCTTGAATTATCCTCTATATTTCAATTTCCTCAGGAAATTGGGATGACTTGGGGATTAATTCTAATTATAATATTGTACCAAAAGTGAAATACGAAAGTTGCACCTGTTGAAATAGTCTACTGGCTTTTCTTTTTATTAGGAAACGCTCCGAAACAGAGAAAGAGAAGGACAACAGACTGCAAGAAATGTGCAGCTTCATTTTTTGTTTTCTGATAGGAGTGACATTTAATCCAAGCTCTGCGGCACACCTTCTTCAGTCTCAACATACTTTCAACCTTCACGCACAGGTAATTTTTTTCACGTTCAAAAATCCTGCTAATTCTGGAGCCTGACTTTCAGTCATCCATTCAGAATACCTTGGACTGGAACTCCACAAGACAGAACACACACTATGAAAGATAAAAGGGATGTACACTGTTAACTCTTGACAAGGAAAAAAGCAAAGCATACTTACAATAGTTTTCCCTAAGAAATTAGTTTCCAATCAGACAAAGTTTAGCAATAGGTTAATCAAAGCAGATACTGGTTTCATCACTATTTCCCCCCCAATCTTTAGCAGAGATTCCAATATTTACATTC
>NW_010273987.1:28366-30092 GCF_000690775.1 Eurypyga helias
GTTTGACTTTTCACATAACCTTCAGCATCATTTACGAGGGCACAACCCCAGAGCTATGATTAAAAAAAATAAACTCAAATTCTATCCTTTAGCCAAGAAATCCAAAATAAAATATATTATAAAGTTGAAAGAGTCTGAGGTCAGCGAAGTCTGAAACTACACGGGACATGAGACTGGAGGGACTCCAGAAGATCCAATGAGGGCAAATCAAGATCCCAGAATTAAAAACTAGAGGGCAGCAGAAAGGAGAGACTGTAACAGCAGACGGAATAAGATCCAATGATCCAGCCTTCTCTTCTCTCTCCTAGGAAATTCTGCATCTGATTATCAGTTGGTAATTTCTGAAACTCTTCGGCTCCCTGCAGCTGTCTCGCCCACCCTGGGAGGATAACAGCAGAGGCAGAAGCACTATCACAGGTACACAGAGGCCTGAAATGGAAACTCATCTCCATACTCCAAAATCCAAGGCATGAACACATTGTCATACTGTTCTGATAACAAGTCTGCCCGATATCAGTGGGAGTGGTCAAAAACCCCACAGTCAACCAACCACCCTCATCAGAATTCTTTCACTTTTGCTGCTGGTTACAAAGGGCAAGGTCAGAGGAGGTACAGAACAATCATTAACTCCTTCCTTTGCACTTCCTGGCCAATGCTGCAGGTGCCAAGTTTTCTATGGAAAGAAGTGGTTGGGCGTTCATTAAAGGGCCTCAAAGAAAACTGCAAAGCAACCAAGTACATAGCAAAATGAAGCACTTAGGAAAATAACAAAATATCCAAATAAAAGCTTAATCAACAAATCCATCACATGAAAACTTGCTTTCTCTGAGAGAACACTGTTGTCTTCTCTGTGGTGATTTATTTCATGATAAACAAGGAACAGATTAAGTTACTGTATATCCTACAGCTCTTTGTCAAGGTATTAGATTGAAAAAAAGTATTTGACAAAAAAGTGATTCTCTTTTCGTTCCCAGTTGGTTGCTTTTCCTTCCAAGTTGGTCTACTGTAAGGTCTTGTAGCTTCTAATTGCTCATTTAAGAAACAAAAGCCTTCCCGTTTAGCTACGTGCAGTACTAAAATCACAACTTAAGATTGTAGCAATGAAGGGATAGTGAAATCAGTTCTGTAAAAATATGTAAAAGCAGTTTCAGAACGAATTTATACCTTTCAGCAGATGCAAATTAATAACAGTTAAAATGGACAGAAATTACCAAGTCTAAAATAGTTCTTATACCCATTTATAGGGCTTCTATCAGGAAAACAGGAGCATCAGAGAGACAGCAGCACAGAAACTGAAATCCAGTACACCAAGAGAAACATTTCAGCATAAACACACAGCTACTGTGCAAAAGAGAACTGATTGAGGTTTGAATTACATCTGAAATAAAATATATGTGTGAACTTCTTGATGAGTAATTCGGAAAAAAAATGAATTCTTACTGTAGAAAACCTGAACCAAACTGCATTTTGATTAAGAAGCGGCAGAAAGGGCATTCTAGAAAGTGACTGGTCTATTAAAAAAGGCAAAGAGTGGGCAAGGAGAGACAGTATTCAAATACGTCAGAAGAACCAAAAAGGATCACAGAAGTGCGTATTAGGAACAGTTTCTTTTACGTACGCCAAGAGAACACAGCATGAAACGTCCCATCCAGAGGAAGCGGCTGGTGGGTCGCAGGGGCTCCCGGAGCGGCTGCCGGCCCCGGCACAGGGTCAGGGTGACCCGGGG
>NW_010273988.1:0-44427 GCF_000690775.1 Eurypyga helias
AGCAACCTGGTCTAGTGCGAGGTGCGAGGCCCATGGCAGGAGGGTTGGAACTAGATGATCTTTAAGGTCCCTTCCAACCCAAACCATTCTATGATTCTGTTAATTGAGCCTTCATCTAACCTCCATGTGCCAGGGAACTATCTGATAAGGAAACTTCTGTCTCTGCTTATTATGAGTCTTGTGAAGGAAAGTGGGGAATAGAGACAGACTGGAACGATAAGCAATGAAATATCAAAGTGAAAATAAAAAGCATAAAGGAAGGGATATTTGTTATTAAATAAATATGCTAGTTATGTAGTGATACATATGTCATTTTTTATTATGAGAAATGTGACATATGTTTATAAAAAGACATTTTTTTTTCCTCTGCATGCACATAATTGTAAACCAGCAAACTCCAATTCCTGAGCCCCTATTTAGAGGCTTAGTTCAGCTTTCTAATTGTTTACAAATTTAAAAACATGTTTAATAATGTGTTCTCTTTGTGCCAGCTACCAGATGTTTTATATGTTAGGTATTTTCATATTGCTACTTTTAGAAACTTGGAAACAGATAACAGTAATTTGTGCCTCGTACTTTGGTACGTTACACTTCTACATTCAATATAAGGAGAGGAGAGATAGCTAGCTTAGGAAATGTAAATAGTTCAGTAAATTAAATATAAATAAAACAAAGAGAAAATATAATCTGATCCTAAACTATTTCAAACACTGCAGCCCTGCAACGAACTATGGACTGGGTATATATTCTTTATGTTACTGGCTGGTTATGGGCTTTATAATTAACTTAGCCTAATTAAAAGGCTAAAAGAGCATCTTTCAACCTATTTTTCAGAGTAGAAGCAAATAGCAGTCAACAAAATACCCTTCATCCTGATCCCTCCTGCCTCAAAAAAACTATTGCACAAAATACTGCATTTTATGTGTTTGCTCAGAGCTCCTGAGAACTCCCAGTCTTCAAAAATAAACAGTAGTAGACATACAAATGCTGTTAAGTGGCAGAGCAGCATGCTATCTTAAATGGGGTGAAATTTCCCACTGGCATTTCACAGCTCAGGTGATTAGCCTTGCTTAGATTGTAAGAGGAATCGAGGCTAGTCTGTCTGACTGTATACTAAGTGCTTGTTAGGAATCAGTGGGTAGTTGAACCTCTAAAGACTTACTTGGGTATCCACACCTCACATACTACCATAAGAAGAGGTAGCAAGAAGCGTTAGCTGTAATTTATGGTTCTCCCTTGGGATGGGAACTGTGATAACTCAGGTCAGCTGCAAGGCCCGTGCCTTCTCCTGAGCTGTGGGAGCAGCAAGCTTTAGGCAATAGACCAGGCAAGTACCTGAAAACAATAATCAAGTGTCTCAGCTGATAATTGCACATATTAGCAATTAGTAAGAATAATTAACTATGCTTAGTTATAAAGGACACATGAAATAGGTTTATAGCTAGCCACCTGGATTGCATTCAAAAGACTTGGAAAATAGGCTGAAACATATTTTGAGGAGGCTTTTCCATTCTCAGTAAGATTGGAGATGTTGGGTAAATTTAAACATGGTGGGAGGTGAAAGCTCATTTCATATGTCTGATATTTTTTCTTACTAAAATTATTTTTTATTTTGCTGGCCTCAATTGCTTATAGGAATTTTATTTGCAGGAAGTGTATGTATCAGCTCATCATGTATGTGTGTAAAACTCATCATGGTGTTAGATAATACAGAAACTACAGAAATTACAGCACTCCAAAAGTGTGTGGGGGGAGGGCATTGTACACTCTGGAGGGACAACCAGAGTGCTTGGACTTGTGAGTTCCTGATTTCTGTCTTTGTTTTTAGCAGCCTTCATACCTTTGAGCAGATAACTGTCTTTTCTTTTTCACTGTCAATGATAACATTGTAGAATATTATTTAAGCATAATATTTCATAAGTGTGTTGTGCAGACCCATTAGTGAATCAATTTGCAGGTCTTTGATTACCTTCAATATATCAAAATGTCATTACTAAGCTTGCTGACTGCGCTTATTTAATTTTCTAGTTCTACTCAACTTCTAGATTATGAAATGATACTTAGTGGCATAACTTATGATATAACTGAAACTGTCATTCTGAAAGTCAGTTCAACACTCATCCACTACTCCTTAGAAAAAGCTACAAAGTACACAGATTGTCTTTTCTTCAGCTGTTATAAAGATTTATTTGATCTCTAGCTCTAATATCCGCTGAAGGTTTTCTGTGTCGGTGTTAACTTTGTAGATCAATAAATTGCGATACTGATCTCCAGAGAAGTCAGTGTCTGCCAACTATCACTGCAGTGTTTACCCTTGTTGAAAAGCAGTTGCAGCAAATTAAATTGGCTTCTGTCAGTGGATGATACACAGTAGATGGTCCATATTTTATGGTACAATTAACAAAGGTTGATACATAGGCCTCTTCCTAGAGAAGATCAGATGAAAGACAAGGGTTCATAGGAAGAAAAATCCTGATTTATAAGGTGAAATGAATCTTTTCATTTAAAGAATGGTTGCTGAAGTCTGGAAGATGACTTGTTTTCAAAGGAGCGTGGTTTTAACAATGTGCATTTATAACTACTTGATCTTCTGTATTGCTGGAAAAACACTGACTATGTTCTCTGATCTGCCATTAGACAATATATGTCAGTATGTAGATTTATGAAGCATTCTGTTTTGAAGCAGGTATATATATGGAGAAGAAAACAAAACACAGCCAGGCCTGTAACTACTTTAAAGCACTTCCTAAAAGAACCGCTTTTTCTTTCATCTAGGTGAAATGATGGGAAACTGTCCTCAAGTAAGATCCTGATCCTAGATATCCAAACAGGACACAGAAGTGGGAAAAGTTTGTTCTCTTAGACTTGTTTTCTTCCTTTTCCTTGTTATCAAGAAATTTCCTGACAGTTAATCACATTTTTAACATTGCTTTCTGAGGATATATGGTTAGTAAGTTTGGTTGAGGATGATGTCTGTTTAGGTGGATCAGCTCTAGAAGTTAGAAGAAAACTTGAACATTGATCATTGTAATCGTGGAACAATTATTGGCAAAATTGTAGTAATGTCAATTTTCTGGGTTTTAACAGCCTCCTCCAAATTTAAAAATGGCCTAAAAGCACTGAAAGAAAAGCTTCAAGGGTTGTTTTCAACGTGGTCAAGATGGTATTTTCTAAACTGTCTGAGAAATACTTGAACTGCTTGGTATTCAGACATTTGAAAAATGAAGTTTAAGTGATTAAAACTGCAAATTCTCTGCTTTCCAGAACACTCAGAATTTTCTAGCAGCACAGGGAAAAGGCACAGTTTACAAAACCCAGCTGTGGTGTCATTGTACATTGCAAAGATGTATTAAAATTTTATAGTTACACAGCAAAGTACTGCAAAATTAGGACATATCCTAATTTACCTAATTTTGACTAGCATGTTTCATTGTGATCCAAATGATGTTTAACTTAAAAGATTTAGAAGATATGATTATGGCCTAATGGTGTAGCATCTTCTGGTTAATTTATAACTAAAATCTATCAACTTTAAGGCAGACTTAAAGTGAGTGGCTGCTCTTATGAGAACAAAATTGGTTTAGGCAACATGGAATAAAAAGTCCTCATTGGCTGAAATCCACACAATGGTAGCTTTTTTGTATGTATGGGGACCTTTAGGCTGCAAAGTGGGATGATGACAAATACCCCATGGATGGTAGATTTAGGTGGGAGGTGTGATGTTGTTTGGACTTGTTAATATGTCCCTTCAGGAGGGGGAGCTGATAACATCTCTCAAAGCAGTGATTAGTTTGGAAGGGTTTGTTTTTTTTTAATAGCTTGAGAAACAACCCTTTTGGTGCTTTCTCACTCAGTTCTCCATTATGAAAAACGGTGTTAGTGCTACTGGATTTAATTAATTTAAGCTGGCAGAGAAGCTGATCTGCATTTGTTACAGAGGAAAATTACTGCAGTTGTTGGAGGGGCCACCGAGGGTATGTGTATGTGGAGAGCTGTAGCCAAACACAGTCTCTTTTGGTAGTGCTCCTATCTGGCCAGACTCAAACCATTTGCAGCCCAAAAGCTATACAGTCACAGTGCCCCTACTAATATACCCCACCTCTCAGCAGCCTTTCTAGTTCAGGCACGGTGCCACGTCAGCATGGCATCCAGACCTGTGCTGGCTTGTGTCCAGTCATCACCGAAGAGCAGATGTTTTTCTGAGACCATCCTGTGGATGTGCTCTGAGAAGTTTTGTCAAAGCCACTTTGGCATCCCCTCAGGGCTGTTCAACCTTTCTTAGATTCCAGCTCTCTCTGAAGAACTTGCAGCTTTTGTAGCATACAGGTACTGATCTGCTTGGCAGATTTTCGTATTGAAGCTGTTTCAATGCATCCCTGCATACTTCTAATTGCAAATTAGGGGACTTGATTTGGTTTGGAAAGCAGCTACTTGATTTCCTCCTCCCTCCCTTTTTTTTTTTCTATTCTGTGTAAGTTAAAAGACAAATTGTCCTCAGCTGAACTTCTGACTTCTGAGACAGAATGTTTTCACAGAGGAGGTCTCCAGTTTTGTCTGCACTTTGAGTTGCATCTAGAAGAGCTATATTTCACTTCCTCTTAGTATATATTATCAGCCAGTTTCCTTGATCACCAAGTGCAGGAGTCTGTCTTAAAATTTATAGTGTTTCTGACTACCAGGGCAATGGATGTAACAAAGATAAGGACTTCCTGACATGTTATAATATCCCATATTCCTCAACTGCTTTGTGTTCCATAGCTTATAAACTACCTTCCTCTCACTTTCTCTCAGAAAAGCATTAACATGGCCCCCTCCTTTCTCCTTTACCTACATCTTTTTTATTTAGCAAGTAACTGTTTTCTTTTATTTCAGGTTTGGTGTAACTGACACATACCTAGTGAAAGTCAGTGGTTTTCTCAGTAGCTGTTAACTTTGAAGTCTGTGCCCTCTGTTTCAGATCTGACACGGGGATTTAGTACCCAGAATTTTGTCTCAGTTTTCATCCTGTACAAGTTAGTTGAATAAAATACAGTGTCTGCATAAAAACCTTCTGATGAATGAACTGTTAGAGCTTCGTGGGTGGGGCGGTATTCTTCACTTGCAGAATTTGGGCTTTTCAAACTGGTCATGATAGATTCACAGCAAGGTGAAACCAGATAATCTGATTGGTAAGTTGCATTAGCTGAATTCATTAAATCATTCTGCTCTGCAATGCCATGGCATGAAAAGGACATGAACTTCTGGCCCATGCAAAGTTGTTTTTTAAATTCTCAATTACATACTTTCTGTTTTATTGTTGTTGGGGTGATATTTTTTTTTTTAAATTTATCACTTAAGTAGTTATTCCTGAGATATAGTATGTATTCTAGTTTTCTCCAGAATAATGTTGGTATTGTGTGTTGTTGTTGGGTTTTGGTTTTTTTTTTTCCCCCCAGATTTTGTTCTTCTATTATTGTTACCATTCCAAATTATGAAGAGTGTTGTGGTTTAACTCCAGCACAAAGAGTGGATTAAAAACAACACAAAGAATTTCTACATTTCTTTCTGTATCTGTCACGTCTGTAAAAATAATGACCATGCCAACCAGCCAGTTACTAAAATATGACTTTAAAAAGAGTGGCCTTTTAGATAATCTTTTAAGCACTTTGACTAGTTAGGTCTGTGGAAGTATACTGACTTATTTTCACTATTAGCTGCTGTTTGGTGTTTCTTTTCATATATTAGTGCTCATTTGTAAGGTATATTGACTCATGTGAAAGTGATCCTTTTTTAAACTTTGATCCTAATATCCCAATATATTACTTTCCTGTTGATTTTTTCTTTTAACTTTACAACTGGCCTATCAAAAAAAAAAAAAATCATAGTTTTTTAAAAAGTATATAGCTTGTTCTATATGAATAATTTTTTTGTGCTCTCAGTTATCCTGTTGTATTACTGTTTTGTAGACACAGTATGTTTGCATATTTGTGCACACATTTCAATCTTTGAATGGGGACTTAATTTAAAATAAGGAACATGCAAAGTGCTTACCCGTTAGTGAAATACTTGCTTTTACTAAGGGTAAATACAGTACAGATTGCGGTTGCTTTTTTTTAATCTAATTTTGTTAGATTTCTGACCTCTATTTTTTTTTTCCAAAATGTAAGATCATGTCAGCAGAACTTGATTGGAAATACAAACTCCTGTGTGTTTTTCTTCCAGAGTACGGACATGAGTCCAGCTGGTAGTACCACTTCACTCCCTGTGAGCCCTGTTCCTGAGGAGCCATTATTTTTCAAGGTACACTTAATTAATAATAAATACTCTATATGAATTTGAGGTAATGATGTTATCTACTGTACTGTGAAGTGCTATTGCTAGTGCTCCCTTTTCTTTAAATTACTGTGATATCAGCAGATGTTCTTATGCATCACAATACCATGCAGTTTTCAAGAAGTATCTACAATAAAACGTTACTGGTTTTGAGGTTATACTTCCAGCAGACTAGAGCTATAAACTATTTTTTATAAAACTGTGGTTTTAGTTATCTCATTTGCCAGTGACACGTGTATCACATGTGCATTCATTTATATGTGTATATGTCATTTTTTGTCAACAGATTGCTTTTTATTATTATAGTTCAAGTACATGTTTTAATGGAACAATGATTAGTTGCTGCAAAGATACAGGAGACACTAAAGATATGTCAAAGAACAGTTCTGGCATAAATCCAGCATAAGCCACAGGCCTGTCATTTTTGTTAATTTTAATATGAAATGATGGGACAATATCAGCAACTTCTTAAGATTTAAGCTGTGAGGAACAAGTGGCCCTATGTCACTTTTTCACCTGACTTCAAGGTATCCAGCCTTGGGACACAGAACAGCCTTAGGCAGAGCCCAGCTCTGGGAAGAGATCTCCTGATGCCAGAGCGGTGCTGCAGCTGAGTGAAGCAATTGCCTTGCCAGCTGTTTGCTGAGACAAGGAAGAGGGAACTTGGGAAGAGATATAAGCACCATTGTCTCAAACATATCAGACTGAAGTTAGACTCACAGGAACATCCCTTTTAAAATTCCCCCTTTCCTTAGTAAGTTTCTGCCTACTGTATGAAAAGTTAGTAGCTTGACTTGTTGCTTTGTGATGACGCTGAATTAAAGTCATGAATGAAGTTTGATGATGTAAAGTTGTCATCTCCTGCACATGCCTCCAGCACAGGAAATACCAATCTCCTTTAGAACTGGCCAACCCCATAAAAACCCATTCTTTTTCCCATATATTTTATGTGTGAGCAAGAGTTGTACCCTGCAGTTCATAACCAGCTAGGTAGCTGATCCTGTTACTAGAATGGTCAAGGATATGCTTGGTGGTTTCCTCAGTGGAGGTAAAGTTAGAATATCCGTGGTTAGCTGTTCACTGATTCTCACGCCTCTTTTGGGGTTTAATGTTTTTAAGACCCCTAGCTCTTGATCAGGTTTGACTGAAATTGAGCAATGTTGTGCCAAGGTACTAGAGAACACATGCCTTTTTTTGTTGGGAAACCACATTAAATGCACATTAAGGTCTACTCAGTGTTACAAGACAGATTCAGTACTTACTGTTTCTACCTGTGCCTGGGAAACAACTAAGATATGTCACATACAAAAAAAATGGACTGCTTAGCTCAGATAAAGGTCTAAGGGATAAGAAAATCTAACTTGAAATAGTTACAGTAAGCTCTCATGCTTTTTAATTGTCAGCTGAAGTAAGCAAACACCGCTCTGTTTGCATCAGGAGTGCTCTGACAAATACAGTGTAATGCCTTTATTTATTTGTAAAGGAAATGGTGCTTGTATAGCTCAAAATGGGTTGCAAATGACTGCTTTGAAGTGGAATAGTTGTTCTAATAAAAAGTGAAGGTATTCTTTCATATTAAAAGTCTCCTTCCTCTGTTATAGTAGAAAATGATATAAGAAACTGAAAAACGAAAGGCAGGAAGCATTAGTTAATCTTTCATTTTCAGTCAGTTTTCAAAACGGAGAACATTTTTATTTGGAGTTCAAGTAAAATGGAGGCCAGACCAGGAGAAATCAAATATATCTCAGAGCAAATGCCCTTAAGTAGAAACAAAAGTAATATAAAATGTAACAGTTTCTGTTATTTCTCCCTGACTCACTCCAAAAGAGAGCAATATTGTTCCAGTAGTAATGTGAATGACTGGTTTTACAAGCCATAACCCTCTCCAAGTACTGTCAGTGTATAATACTGGCTTTTGATGATGGGATGATGCATTTCCCTTAGCAACATGATAATAACCTTTCCCACCTCCTTCCTGTAGAAATGAAGATGGAAAAAGAAATTCCATTCTGTGGTTCTGAAAACACAGGTGTAATGAAGCAGGGCAGTATAAATTCTGCGTCTCTCTGGGATAGTTGCAGATCTCTGAGCTAATGAGCTTTTATATTAGACTGTGAAATAAAACCAGGCCTCTGTTCTCAATTTTACCTGATTTTATTCCAAGAAAGAGAACTGTCCATTCTTGGGTATTGTCAATTCATCTTCAAAAGAAAGTCTGCATTTCTGCATAAAGAAAGAATGCAAGTCCTGTCATCATACTCTTACTATTTCCAACTTCACCAAAGAAGGTTCCTGTAGTTTTTAATCCCACAGGATAAGTGCTATATAAATATGAAGGGGGTCCTAAGTTTGTTGAAAAACATGTTAAGATTTTTAATTTAATTTAGGGAAAGTCAGAAGCAAGATTCCCATGTGAATGCTTGCATGTTGCGTCTCAACTCTGGTAACACTGAAACTCAGCTGCCATTTTCACAATGTATTGCACATGCCGTGACATGCAGCACTGCCAGAATGATTCAACTCATGTGAGACCATACTCAGGAGTATTTGGAGCAAAGTCTTTTCCAGTATAGAAAGAGATATTCCACTTGGGTCTATTTTATACCATTATTTTAATGGAAACGTTATGTTTTATTTATGTTAAGACAGCACTTTTAAAGGAGTGTCAGGGATATCTAGCAAAAGTAATAGAAAACAATTGAGTAAGAAATAAGGGTTGCCACCTCCAGTGCTATTTAATCCTAGAAGCAACCCTGAGAAAATGGAAACAGAAACATACCATTAACACCATTCAGCAACCTTTGTTCCGTAAGTGTTGTAAATAATGAAGTAGCAATGGAATTTGATTTTGCTTGAGGAAAGAGCAGCGTTGCACAGTAGCCAGAACAACAACCAATTTTTCATGTGGCTTTGGGTTTCCTTCTCCCTGTGTGGCTAGTGGCACGCATGTGTTCGGAGCAGTTGTCCCTAACTGTGCTCTTTAAAACCTTAAAAAAAAAAAAAAAATTCCTATTCAGACATGTAGGTAGACTGCACTTTTGAGAAGCTTTTCTGAACCAATTTTTGATAAAACACTTAGACATTTCTTTTTAGGGAGGGTTATTTTTATGTCAAATTCCAGCTTTCAATCCTCTGCTGTTCTCCGTGGTTAAAGCTATTTAAAAAAGCAAGATCTTTTCCTGTATTATGGGAGTCTCACAAAAGAACATCATCTTTGTTGGAGGTTTTGCACTTAAACTTTTCTGTAGCAAAGATCTTCCTTTGAACAGAGGTTTATCCTTCTGCCCCTCTATGAAGAATTAGAACGTTATCTTGGGGGGAAAAAGTTATGTCACGGTTGAAAAATTTCAGAATTGAGAATTTGAATTACAATAGAACAGACTGGTATTTGTCATGCAACCTTAACTCAAGTGTTATTCTATGGTTTAATAGCAAAACTGTAGCTGGCTCAAGTGTGAGTGTCTTTTAATTATGACTACTTAAATCTGTGCTCATAAACTGTAATTAAAAATAATCTTGCCTTTCATTAGAATATCAGTGAATAAGGGGGTATTTCTGAAAGGTCAACTTACCAGGCAATATCTCATCCTTTTCTTAGAACCTGTTCCTTTCTCCTACTCATTATACTGTGCTTTAATATAATCGTATTTTATTATTTTTTGTATTATTTTAAAATACAGTGGCAGGCCCTTTTAAGAAGGGGGATCTGTGACAGCTGTTTAGTACAGAAGATATCTTATATTACCTAATTATATATTATCTGTTATAATGAGCACCAGTCTCACTGGTTATTAGACCCAACCAAGTTGTAAATAGTAACCATAACAGTAATTTATTATTGCAGTGTTTAATTGTATTTCAATTCCATGATTAATTTCAACCATGCTTTACTAATTGGCTTTAAATGTAAGAAAAAATCTTTACATTCTTTCCTTTCTGCTTAGAGGGAACTGAGAATTTCCTTCAGCATTTCTTATCGTACTGTATTGACTTCTGTATTTAATATTCCTGATGCCAATTCCCTTAGTGAGGGAAATGCCAGCACAAGCAGCAAAAGCTAACAGTCCTTAGCAGTGTTACCACTGCTGTACGTCTAATAACGTGTAGATCTATACTCAATCAGGTCTGTACTAATAGTCCTGCCATTCATCTTGCAGCTCTGTAGGCTCTGTAAACACAGATCTTTGAAGTCCCTAATGGGCATAACACTTTGGCAGCTCATGACATTGGTGCATAAAATTTTTAACAAAAGATAAGTTTTCCTTCTGGTCAATAATCAGATTAATATTTTTACTGCAGATACTTGGAATAATCAATATGACAGTCACAATAATGATCATTGGTTACTTACCTTTGGAGGTGTGACTGCATACCTAGCTGAAGAATGAGGTCTTGTCCTAACTGTCTGCAACAGGGACAACAGATTTGATCTATACCTCAAAAACTTTCTTATGCCAGTTGACACACAGCCAGCCTATTTGCCCTCTCTTGCTTCAGTACACTATTTCCAATATTTTAAGGATTTGTTGGCACTTCTTTAAATAAGACCTTTTTAATTTATTGTTTCTTTTTTTTTCTTTTCAAAACAGACTGAAATAATCACACAGACATTATGACCCATGGGCAGGGACAGGTTAGGGTTCAGTTATCTTGTTTCATGGGCTGGAGGCCTCATTAGTTGTTGTCCCTCTCCTTCCACACATCACCTGAATTTCTGCTTCCACTGAGTAACACGTAAGCCCTGAAGCCTTTGTGGTTTTTATTTGTTACAGAAATATTTTTGGTATTTCTACTAAAGCGAATCTAGTTATAGAATTATGACTCGCTCACTCAACCCCACCTCTCCTAATCTGCCCCCCCACCCCGATCTCCAGCTTATTTTGAAACAGTCTCTCATCATTCTTCAGTGATTTAATCGATTCCTCCCACTCTTTACTTTTATTTCCTGTATCAGTACCCGCTTTCTCTGTGACTCCTTACGTCTTACTGGTGTGCACAGGCTTTCAAAAGTCATATCATACAGAGGCTTTCTGTCTTTGATGAAAGCCTTCAATTTTGTAATTTCTGAGAAAAGATATATACATCTGATCTGTTTCGCAGGCTTTATCATCACAGTGTATGAGATCTGCAAAAGCACTGAATTTGTTGTGAAGGTAGGAGTGAGAAGTAAGTATTACAGCTCCTGTTGCAGGAAGCATCTGTGCATCTATTCGCTCTCCCTTTTTCTCAGTAGCTCTGTGCACACTTTTCCTGAGGAGCAGGGCTCTGCCAGCAAGCCTGTCTGAGTAGAACCACATCACCTGTTTCATCAGTAATATTTGCGTCAGCTCATCCAGCATGGTGTGCCTGTGGATGTGAAATTCTCCTCCTAAGCTTTGACTGATAGGAAATGGAGTGGCAAAGAATAACATCATCAAAACAGAGCTTAATGGAAAAAAACACTATATATATAGAGTGTGTATATATATATAGTGTGTGTGTTATATATATATATACTTGCCGAGTTTTCCCCTGACCTAATAATTTCTTTCAGGTCTTGGTTTATCCTGGCCTTTAAACCAATTCTGGGAAACAAGTTGTCTTTCTCCCAACATGCTCTCTGTCTCTGCCTTTGATTCTTACTTTGTGCTCTTGTTGAAAATGCAGGATGTTTTTGGCCAAATTCGAACACCTCTTTATGTACCTTATATGTGTCCATTGAACAAGCTATCTGGTATGCCATACAACCAGAAAACCTCTTCCTGCAAGCTTTCCGAGAAGAAGATACAGAAGACAATGGAGCTACAGTATAATCTAAAAATACTGCTATACAATTTTAGGAATACGATATGTGAGTTAACCATTCAGATAATGTTACTGCTTAGCTACTCTGAGTTATCAGACTTCCATACAGGAAAGTATTAGATTTAGCACTCTCAGGGGAAATGGAGTGAGTAAGAAGAAACAAATAGACTACATAAGCAGCCTCCTAAGGCAAAGACCAGGAGAAAAGACTGCTTCCAGGGCTGGGGCTCCATCCTTGTTTAGTATGGGGCACTAATTAATGAATCTATGTGTAATGAAGTGTTAAAAACCAGACTGTAGAGGAGACTGAACATCAAGAATGCCCTAATGGATATTCCTTTCTGAATGACTAATATATACTTAGGAAAGAATTTATCACCCCGACAAATTTGTCTTGGGTGCCTGTGAGCAACATACTCCTGCCAGGCTTCGGGTGTAGAGAAGACAGTCAAATACTCACACATTCTGAGCACAAGACAGTATTTCCTGAGATTACCATTTCTTCAAGGGTTGCAGCTCAGTTTGGTCTGAGAACAAAATACTTTGGGAGAGGTAATCACTGAAGGCCCTAACACCTGTAATGCAGGATCAGTCAAGAGAACTTGTGTGAGCCTAGAAGTACATTTGTCCTGAAACAGGATGTTTTACAAGATTGAGCACTTTTTTTCCCTCTTTCTTTTTTTACATTTTAATTTTTATTACAGGGAGTGTAGGTATAATATATGTAATTTCCCAGTGTTGCTGATACAATCACTGAAAGAATCAGCAGTGAGACCGGGAACTATGCCTGCACTGCGTGATTTCTTTCCGCCTCTATGCATTGATCATAGCTGCCTTTCTTTCTCAAATTTTGTGAACATGCATTCTCTTTTCTTTTAGTATGTTTTCCTTAATTTGTTTAAACTTTCTTCACAGAGTGAAGGTTAGTTCCATATTTCAAAATAGCAAACCATTGGCTTAGGAAAAATTGATGCTCTTAGTGCCATCAATTCAGTTATTTTCTCAGAAAGCCACATACAGAATTAGGATTAATGTCTGTCTTACTAAAATCTCCAAGAACAACAAGAAAAACAGATGACACTTCTACCAAAGGCATGCAGAAGGATCATCATTACTTTCAGTTAATAGGGTTTCCAGCATAACGTAAAAATTAATATAATCAGTACTACAAGGGTAAGTACTAGGTTCATTCAGGTTTCTTCCCTCAGGTAGACACACATGATCACACAATGAATTTTGATACATACCTACAGGGTATATTTCTCCTGATGAGTACTCTATATCTAAGATTAAAACTCATGAAAGTTACAGCATTACGGGTTGCTTAAAACATGTTATCACTAAGACTCTGAAAAAAGATTTTCTTGAAGCTCCATGGGAGGATCCTGATAGCCCCAGTAAGAGCACTTCTAGTTCTTCATCCTAATCATCTCAATACCTATAGTAAATCCTCCTCATTTTCCTTGTCTGATGGACATAAGTAAGTCTGGAGGAGGACATTGGCATTTGGAAAAGATGATGAATGTTCTTTTAGTGAGCACAATTATTCCAAGGGGTTCAGAGTTAGATTCTGTTTAAATCAATGACACAGTGCCCATTGACCGGATGGCATCGCCATGAAGGAAGTGCTCTCCTTTTCATTTGCCTTTCTTTTTCCTAAACAGCAATTTGTAAAGCAATCATATCCACATCTGTTTATTTAAAAAGTGGAAAAAAGCCCATCAACAGACTTAGTCACTTGATTCTGACCAGGTGAATAACAAACAAAATGTTCAGCAGATGGTCTGACAGAAATTCAGAGGGAATACATGAACCAAGGAAGAAGCTGCTTTTGTTCTCTTAATTTGATATTTCCAAGCAAAGATGAATGCTATAGATGAAAAGGAGTAATACAGTTTTAGTTCGGACAAAGTTTTCCAAGTGTTTTAAACTTGTACAGCTCTTCGCCTCATAGCTGTGTACTGTTATAGGTAGCCTTGTAATGAGTTTTAGCATTTGAAACAGGCATTCTGAAAGATTAAATTAAGGCTAATATGGTCACAGTGGAAAGAAGTTCTCTTTAGGTACATGACAGATCGTGGACCCGTCTGCTTTCCCAATATGTATCTGTAAAACTTGCCGTTAGTTTGTTCTCATGAAAGGCAACCTTCCTTTGAGATAAATTGATGACTTCACCTCATAGGATCTGGCTTTGTAATTAATTCCTGCCTGGTTTTGGTCTTGGTATGAGCAGAGAAGAATGAACATCTATGTGCAAATAATTGTAGGTTTTGATGGGATTAAGATTAGCGAGGGCATCGTGGATCAGGATATACTAACAGTGAATGCATATGTATCCTTAAGTACAGAACTGAGAATTGGGATAGGAGAAATCCTTTTCCACTGACACCGAGTAGTTCAATTCTGTTCCTAGACAGTGAATAATAAAGCTCATGGTTGTGAGTAGCACGGTTCCTCTTTATTAGGAATGATAGGGAACTTCTGTCCCTCTCAGCCAATTCTTTGCTCTTGTAGTAACTCTCAGCAGTACTGTATAGTCCCAATTGTAATTTGATTACAGTCATGTTAGAACAGGCTTTTCATCCCCTAATGCTTCTGTTCCTCTGGTGTCTGACTATCTGCGTGGCTTGAAATCAACATTACCATTTGCTGTAATTGTTATATTTCTGGATGTCATCAGTAACCAAGGAAGGAATGAACAAACATGATTGATTTTATTTTTTTTTTCCTGCATATGGTAGGATCCTTTCAAACCAGAGTGAAGTTTCATATTTATATGAAAGGGAGAAGCACATAATGCTCCACAAGTCTGTACAGAGCAAATATTTGTTTCTGGTGCTTCTAACGAGATGCCTAAATAACCAGTTTATTCCGATAATTCAGTAAGTATAAGTAAAATTCAGGGGAAAAAAAATCTTTTATCTAAAACTGAAGAAAGATCTGAGGAATAAAGAGTTATTTTCAATGCCAATTAAATAACAAGTTTTTACAAGCAACATCAAACAAATACTATTGCTGAAGTTTTTCATTTACCTAAACACCCAGAGCCTCTCCTCCTTCACAGGCTGCTGTCTGCATCAAATTTAAAATGCCTGGGACACATGCACTGAGTAAAAAACTGCAGGCTATAATTATGTATCTTATAAAAATAGATGCAATAAAAACATGAAAAAGACAAATAGGAAGAAAACTAGTGACAGTGAATGTTTAAAATAGTTTATTTGGCATGCCAGTGTTAAATAATTTAGGAGTTACACACACAAGTTTCCAATTTTTCAGTACTACTAGAGAAAAAAATTAAAGATATTAAATATTGTTTTCATGCCAGTGTTGAAGCTATGAAGTAGAATGAAGTTAGGATACTGCTTGAGAGGGGAACTAGGAACATAATATTGAGTTATTACTGCTTCTGAGTGATTGTTTGGATTCCTATAGGACAGTTTTCTTTGTTTGATCAAATTTTCAGTCTCTTTGGACATAAAATAAATGCTTGTGTATTTCCAAGCTCAATAGGCCAACGTCTTTCTGCAAGCAGTTCCAAATGTACTGCTCTGTCTATATTGTGCTTTGCTCACTGAGCAGCATGAAGAGGAGGGATTTTGTGGAAAGGTTTTTGTGGTACCTGACCACTTGAATGCCAGTCATCAGATTGATACAGAATGAAATTTGGATAAGAAACGGTTTTCCTGTCCCATGGAAATGTTAAACATTTCAGGACATTCTCTGCTCTGTACAGGCACGCAACAAGCAGATCACATGCCGTGTCGTTCGGCCACCCCCATTCTAAGCAGCAAAGCATTTAGCTGTGATAGTAAGGTTTGTCAGAAATTACCAGGATGGTACTTGGGGCTTCATAGTATTTTCATTATTTTGCTGTATGGTCTGCTATATTCTTGAGGACGCTCCTTCAGTTGCAAGTTTGTATATTTGATGCTTACTGCTATGCTTATAAACACCTTGAATGAATAATATTTACAGGACTTTAGGTTATTAATCCTTTAAGCCTTTTGCTTCACTCTACTCTTTTGAATATCTTTATCCTCTCTCCCTCCACAACCACAGAATGGTTGATTCTCGTACTTTTAATCTGATTTCCATAATTATTCTCAGTGATGCATGAGGATGAATGCAAATTTGTTAGGAAAGTGATAATTCCTTATCATGACAAGAAAAAAACATGCCAAATTATCTGTCTGTAAATTAAAACAACATTATTATTGGGTTTAATCTATTTTATAAACCAGTATGCACCTCTTAGAGGTCCCTAAAGTAAATGAAATTAATTGGGAAAAAATTAACAAATGTTATAAAGCAGTCATTTTTTTATATATATCAGTACTACATTCATATAAATGCTACTCACATAATATCTACATATCCTCAGCATGCAAATTTGAGGGGACTGATCATCATAAATATTGCAAACAGTAATGCTCATAACACTCCTATAGGATGAAGAGGCGTTATCTTCCTTGCACAGAAAGGTGCTTGAGGTATTTCCCCTGTTGTGGTGATACTGCACACTTTCCTGGTCTCAGGCTGGTTCAGACTGATTCTCAGAATTCTGATTCTCAGAATCAGACTGATTCTGCACTTCCTGGTATCAGTTTCCAGCTTTTAGTTATTCCTCACCAACCTGTGTCTTTTGCAAGGAGCCAATCTTCTCACTCAAAACAAGAATTCACCAACTCCTTTGCTATCCAAACTGGGGACCAAGCTTGCTCAGCAAACAGGTCTCCCCTTTCACAGTCACATGTAGGAATGATAATTTCTCCTTAAATAAAGAAGTGAAATCTGAGGAGTACCTATTATATTTTAAGATAACTTGCAGTTCAATATAGCATTACATATAGAAGCAGTTGGTACTATGTGACTCATCCGTTCTGTGTGTAATACTAAAAAATCTTTGCTTATAGGAATGGGAAGATACTATGAAAAACCGATTTTGCAACTTTGCATCATATGGTTTGATGGGAAATGTAGGGTGTGAAATAATCCTTTGTACAGTTCTTTTATTATTTTCTCTCTACAGGGTGCTTCATATGGAAGTGAGTTTCTGGGGTTTTTTTCTGCTGTATGCTGTTTCCTGCCTGGAAGTGTGTACACAGCGGGCTTTAAATGTGGAAATACCAATGGCAGGCATTTGCTAAAACATTTAGTCACTCTTCTGCCACAAGGACATGAGGTGTACATGTCCATTTGTATTTAATCGCTTCTCTAATATTTCCAAAAATGTAGTTGTGTGGTTTTAGAAATTGTAATTGCTCACTGGTACATAGGAATGTCTTGCACACCACCATGAATCATTCAGAACATAGGACAGGCAAGCCTCATGATGCAGTTAGCTTAAAAGTGTATTCCAAGAAGGATCCTAACTGAATCTAAGCGCTTAAAGTGCATGCCTCACCGGGGAACAGATTAAGTTAAATTGGCTTATGATTATGATTTCAAGTGCATTAAATGATCTTTTGTGATGTATCTAAGAGTTTGCTATTTGACTATCCAGTTGCACCAGCTTCATCCCTTTCAGGCTGTATTGGCAGGCTGAAAAATATAACTGAACATGATGTGAACTGGAGTGCAGCTGATCACTTTGTCAGGTGCCTGTATACCTCTGTAGGTAATTTGTCAGGAGAAAGGTAGGACAGGTGACTGAAACAAAGGTGGCATTTAATGTCAGTGCAAGCCTAGTGGAAGAGAAACAAGTAGTCAAGAAACAGTGATTTGACTCGAAGTGAAAGACAATATCAGAAGCAAATAAAACACCTGCTCTGTGTGTTTGGAGAGCTTGGTGTGGTGATTTGATAGACTCTTGCAGGTGAGAGGTTTGTGGCTTGTTATTTCACACAGCAAGAGCCAAAGGAAGACCCAGCCCTGCAATTCCAGTCTTTCTGGGCAGTCGGTTGTGCCAAAGGTGTCTGGTTAAGATAGATGTATGGATAATGTCAGATGAGGCCTGCCACTTCTGTCCTGTGTAATGAAGGAATGACGCTTCCCCACGTACCTTCCAAAACATAATACAGACACCACCGACCTATAGTTTGGAGCAGTGACTAAAGTATTAATTTAAATGCCCATCCAAATCAATATGAATAATGTTCTACTTTGTGCCTGCATTAAATTAGTCTGAAGGCAGATTAATGTAGAAGAGATACTTTTACCTGACTTTTATACATTACAAAATTTAGAGAGTGCTGGTAGTGAAATTAATCAAAGGGTTCAGCTGAAAAGATAACCCTGCAGATATATAATATACATAAGATGTGCTGTGCTACTTTTCAGCCATAACGGCTTGGTATCAGCAATTTTTTTTTTTTTTTTCCCCCTACACTTGAGATGTAGTTCTCATAAGACCAGTTTGGGTTCAAGAATGGTTCGAGGAAGTTACCTATGAGTCCTTTGGGTTGAGGAAGTACAATTTCTTTAAATGAATCAAGTATCATGTTTATTCCTTGATATGTGGGTGTTATGAGGGTGAAAAAAAAACTGAATTCCATCACGCCATGACTGAGGGAGCGTTAGACTGTTGAGTAAAACTGAGCATTTGGCAGTATAACCAAAATGTTTACAACCAACATGTTTAGTGGAATTAACCATTTGTTAGGTTAAATCGGCAGACACCGTCTTTCTTTGTCCTGCATGAATTCAGTTCACCAGGTGGTTCTTTCCATCTGTTCTTTTTCTTTTGTTTTTTGGGGTTTTTTTTCCCCTGTCTCATCTTAAATAACAGCATGTTCAGCATTTTGCCCACTTGACTTGATTTTGTCTCTGTAATATTGACTCCTAGAGAACAGCATTATTGGACAAAATGTCACATTTCTAATACCATAAAATAAACAATTTACCTAAAAAAGGGTTCAAATGCAGTCTGTGATATGACAGTTGATGTTAATCCTGTTTTTAAATAAAAATGCTAATGTAGTGTGTGATGACAGAGAAACACTGCTAATAGTCATGGAGGGGAGGATTCCTTTCTTGCCATTGGAAAAAAGATGTCATGAAAAATATGAGCATCTTGCAAGATTTTACTGTGTCCTACCAGCTTCTTGTAGATTGGCTCTTAGTCCTTTCCAGTCCTTAGGGTAAATATATTTTTTAAAGTACGGATTTGGGGACTTGTTGGGATTTTTATGGAGAGCCCATTGTATTTCATACTGTGTTTCTTTTGGCCACAGTTTATACTGTCTCCTGCAGAGAAGGTTGAACTCCACTTGTTACACTATTGTTCAGCAAAGAGGAATGTGCTTAGTACTCTTGACAAGTTGTGATATCCATTTCTGATATTAAAACCAGTTGGCATGAAAATTAGTGTTTACAGATATCATGATGGTATAAACAAAACAACAGTAACACAACTCACTTCAGAGAAACACCTTACAGAAATTACTGACATTTATTTAAGCTGAAACTCTAGCTGTATAGTTACTTAAAAGCATATAAAGTCTGATAGATAAAATGACTACAAAAGAGCTTTAAAATGGTACAAACCCCTAGTCAGTTACCTAGGAATACGACTACATTACAGCCTTAGAAAAATTATATACTTGTAGAGGTAATATTGTTTGTATGACAGCTATCATCTCACTATGAAGAGTCAACTGAGGACGCCCACTGACATTTTAAAATTCAATTTAAAAGTCCATATTGTTAACTATTTTGTTCCTCATCTGAAGAAGAGTACAGCAAGCATTAATGTATCCGCATAATTTCCTACGTATTTTTTTAGGAGTATCAACTCTTATTCATATGTCAGATGACCTGTAAGCCAAGAAAAACTAATAGATCTATTTAGGTGGACAGAGCATATGGGAGAAAGGATGCATTTTTAGTCATGTTAGCTAACACGACACTCAGCAGGTGTTAGGTAAAGGTTAATTTCTGATTCGTCTTTTGTATGCCCTCTATTCCCATTTGGTTTAACTTGCTACACTACTTTTCTTTTCAAGGGACTGAAGAAGTCTGTATCCAGTGAATTGCAGACAAACAGTAATTATTTAGGAAAAGTAAAAATACATAATTTTAGGGGAACAGATGTCATGCATCTGTGAATCTAATCAATATATATTATTAGGCTAGAGCTTACTTAGGTAATTATTAGGCTATGATTATTAGACTTGAAGTCACATTTTTAAACTTTACACATGTAAGAGTTTTAGGCACGTTTTGTGATGATCTGAGCTGTGCAATTCTCTGCTGAGCTCTGTTCAACCGTGGATACTTGGTATGTGAGCAAGGATCCAGAATTTTGTAAAAGAAAAAATCTGTTATTTTCTCACAGCGGTGGAATATGGCTGCTGTCTTCCCTGTATTTTAGGGTTGTCTGAAAAACACCGTGAAAGCATAAATAAATGTGAAGATCAAGGATTGATACCATCCATTGTAATTTGAACTGAGAAGACTGGATAATCTAGAATACAATTTGATAATCCAAAATGACCTTGTTTTAACCAAAAGAAGTTGTTCAGCAAAGGATTGTAAAATACATCTGTGTAGCAGATGACCTACAGAATGAATCGTATGCTTGTCAATCTTTATTACATGCGTGAAATTCTTAAGAGTATTTAAAAAACAGTCACTGCAACAATGTATATGTAGCACAGATTGGCAGTTCTGCCACACTTTATTGCACAGGCATTAAGTTGTTGGGTGGCTTTCTCAAGGTTATAAACCATCCAGGAGGTGTGAAGTTCCCTAGTTCTTTTCTTAACAAGGAGATTATTATTCTTCAGTTTAAATGAGGGAAAACAAAAGTTTGAGAATTTTCTAATTTAAAGTAACAAAACAGTAAGGTAAACTACACCATGGAACTGTGAAGAAGTGACTTACACAGGTGGTCAGGGACAGAAAATCCAGGTCTCCTCATCTTCCACTTTGCTACTTGGTGCTTCTCTGCCTGAATCTATTTTCAAGCTTGGTATAATCTCAAGCTGCCAGAAGCAGTCACATTTGAAGCCTCGCTTTTCTTCTGTAGTCACACCTATTTGTATGCGAGATCCCCATTTTAATTTGACCCTGCTTGCTTGCATACACGTGAGAAACAAGAACTGGGGTGAGGAAAGGGCAGGACCTTATCTCTTGGTAGAGGACCTGCTCATTCCAATAAACTATTAATTGAACTGTAAGCCCAAGATAAATGACTTAGAGTAAGCAACAGTATTTTATATTATTAGTCCAACAAAGACAAGCTAGAGCAAAATTACCTGAATGAAACAGCTTTCAGTACCTTTGTAGGTGACAGCAACGTGGTCTGGTCTAGAACACCTAAGGATCTGTCTTCGACTTGAGTATGCTCCCGCTGGAAGGATAACCAGTGGAGAGCAAAGACGCCAGGAATGAGAATGTAGGTTGTCAGACGGTGGGGCGTTGGTACATAAAGACAAGCCCCAGAAGAGAAGTCCTGGGTGGCAAGACTGGACTAGGCAGTGAGAATTCAGCTTTGCACAAGTGTCACCAAGCAAATCCAATTTAATAATCAAGTGTAAGAGGTAGTGGCGTGTTGTGTGAAATGACTGATGAGTTTCTGCTCAAGAAAACAGAACCATTTTTACCAAAGTCCTTATAAGTCCCTATAAGCAAACAAGATTATTGTGCTTTTGGGAAAAGCTGATCCTGGAGCAGAGTGAGGTCACGGGTGCCTTTGGGAGAGCTAGCCAGACCGTGCAAGGGTGAGAAGCCTTTTCTTCCCCCCTTCAGGGCCAGTTGAGAGAGGCAGCAGGGATCTGGGGGCTACCTGGGGAGCCCAGGTTACTGTAGTGAGGTCTAGCCAGCTGGTCCCCGCAGGCAGTCTTGGGACCCCGGCCCCCAGGCAAAGCTCACTGTGGACGAGGAGCCAGGCCAACAACAATATCTTCCATGGCATGGTGGCAGCTGAGAAGTTGCTGTGTTTTTTGTTCAGTTCTCCTTAGAAATCTCAAAAGGTTTCTCTGTTTGAAAAGTTACGTGTTCTTGTTTTAATCATAGCAGAGGCTTCTGGATTGTGTGAGCTACAGGCCTTTCAGAGTTCTTTATGGAGGTTTTAGAAAGTTTACTATAAAGTTTACTAGTAGGCTCGCTTGGGAACAAATTTTGCCCTGATACATACCAACCCACAGATACAGGTTTATATTTCGTACAGAAATACTTACTGTAAACATGCTGTCAATTCCTAGGCTTTTTTTTACTTCAAATTACACCTGCTCATGTTCAGAGCTGCATCTGTGTAGCTCCTGATGACAGCAGCCTACTCATCCTCTTTTTCTCCTTTGTTTCATGAAAGAAAAGGGCAATAAAAGAAAAGGGAAAAAAAGTAAATCAAATGTCAATCAAAGGTTCTTATCAAGTGCCTCAGAAAAAGAAAGGAATACGTTTTCCTGTGAGTTTTCAAAACTAGCACTGGATTTTTCTTTCTCTTTCTGGGTGGACAAAAGGGAGAAGATTGCAGAGGTGGGAATTTCCATTTGTGGCTTACAAAAATGTGTTGAAATTGCAAATAGTGCAAGCCTTGTATTATTTCAGTACTTTATTTATAGGGAAGGATGGCCTTGGGTTTAAGGTATGAAAGTGAAAATCGGAGGATATGGGACTTCTGTCCCAGAAGCTGCATATCTTTCCATGGGGAGAGAGTGTAGGTGATGTAAATTCTGTTGGCATAACCGCCAGAGTGCATTTATTCTTCTGAGTGGCATAGTGAGATTAATGTTATTAATCTGTTGAAGTGCTTTTCAGGTTCTCAGAAGGCAGCCATGGTAGATGTGCAAAATACTAGTACTTGCAAATGTTCTAGATGCCAGAATACATAAGATAAGACAGTGAACATGATACTGCAGGCTGCATACCGAAAACCACAGGAGTGCTAATTGGTAATAAGAATATTAATTCACATCAAATAGCCCACGCTGACATCCGATTGTTTGACTGTTACGAATACTATGATTTAATTACTACTTTCTGGCAGGTCTGAGGATATTCCATGAAACTGGTAAAATGAGATCTGGTGTGCATGAAAGGAATGGGCAATGTCTTGCCTGATACAGCTATGTCTTAATTAGTTTCTCCCTATCATGAACATAACAGAGCTTCAGAAGAATTGACACCTTGTATTACAGTAAACATGTTGGAATCACCTTGCTCTGGTTCTTTTTAATCTCATGCATATGAGGAGATTTAAAAAACTTCCTATTTGACAGTTTCAGTGGAAATTAGGTTCCCCTCTAATTAGCATTGTTCCCTAATGAATACGTTTGGATCAAGAGAGCTGCTGTAAATAACGTGAAATGAATAAATTTTGAAAAAGGCTTGTGATCTTAAAATCTTAATAGTCATCTATTATGTTTTGTACATAAAGTGTGAAGGTTTAGGAGCCTTTATCATTGAATACCTTGAACTATTAAGCACCATTTAATTACCAACTTTTTTCTTTCTTCAAGTCTCTTCCCCCTCCCCTCATATCACAAAAGGAAACAAACACTTCTTTCCTGTTTAACAGATGAGGAAATTGAAATTTGAGTAGTAATGAAAATTCTTTTAAGCGAATTACTCTTCTCATCCCTCCATTTTTCTGTCACCTAGGTGAATGAGAGGCTAGGAACATTTGGCAGACTGAGGCAGTGGGGTAAAGATGCAATGGTAAGGATGACATATGGCTTCATCTTTCCAATTGCTTCATTTAAAAAAACCCCAAACAACTCAATCCCATAATAAGACTTGGTCCTATTTGTTTTCGGTAGAAAATAAGCTTAGAGCTGATGCTTGTTCAGAAGTGAAAGGAAGATATAATTCCTGTATGAAAAGCAACATCACTAGACTGACAAAACTGCCTATGAAGACGGCTAGATCCACATTCAAATTCTGTTGCAGCAACACTGCTTTCTTGATCTTAAATATATCCATCAGATTTCTGTAGCTGTTAGAGCATTATAACAATGTTTCAGTTAATCAGTCAAAATTAAATTTTAGTAAAATAATTAGTTGCAGGAAAAGGAAACTTTAAATGTGTCATAACAGAAAGATTGCAGGTATGATGTGAGGTTACAATTCTTAAGGCATGAACTTTTTTGAGAGTAGCAGAAGGGTAGTAAGTAGCAGGAAAGCCATGTGGTAAAGAGTAGTATAAATACCTGAGGTAGCAGTAGTCACCAAATTGCTTATGAGCCATTGCTGCTTCCCTAGCTAGTTGGCCAATCTGTGTGGAAATGTCATGGCTTAGCAGTTCAGTGATGCCAGTTTGACTGACTTGTATGTGATGGTTTAGGAGACAGGTTAGTCTGTACTGGAAAGTAGATGGCTTTCTGCTGCTAAATTCCCATCTATCCAGGCTCTGTTGCATAGGGACTGAGCTGAGCTGGGCTGGGCCTGCCCTGCAGGCAACAAGGACTAGATTTGGAGAATGGGGTAGTAAGAAAGTGCTGGATGGGTTGGAGGGCAGTGTCCCCCAATGGCAGCGATGTGGTTTTACTCTGGTCATTTCTGTGGAAAAGGCCTTGGCTACATAGCAGATGATCCTGCACTAGTATCAGGATTGTTCCAGCTGAGGTCTGTGCTAGCATGGGAAAAGTACTCATGGGCAGATGGTTGAGCAGGGTCCCTTTCACCTTCCTTAACTGCAGGCTCTCTCAGTGATGGGTCTTGTAGTTGCCACTGTTTTCTTCATTATTTTGGACATGCCACTTACTTACTGTTTTAGGAAAGGATAGGTTGTCCAAAATTCACCTGGAGGAAACGTCTTGGCTCCAGAACAGAGGCTGGCCAAACCTGATCTTAGCAACCAAGGTTAAAGGAGAAAGATTGCTTGAAGTGAGAGTTTCAGCCAGCTGCAAGGCCAGCTGCTGTGTTTTTCCTGGGTAGATCAAGTGCATACTTGCAGCTGTCTTTTTCAATTCTATTCGTTGTATCAATGCTAAGGGAGGAAAAAAGTCTGTCTTTCCATTCAGCTTGTGTTTGATAAATCTTTCGAATGGGAAATGATGCCAAATAATAGCTCCTCCTTGTCCATTTGCAGTGAAATTATTTGGGATGTTTCTTCCTTAATAAGAAAGTACAGATCTTTCTTAAACTTTCTTATTTAATTCTTCAGAAAACCAAATAAATTCATTGTCCCTTTCCAGGACTTTTACAGTAAGGTTCTGCAGAAACATTTGTTTTCTCTTGCTCTTGGGAAAGCATTGCATTTGAATTTTGAAATTCTGCCTGTGCAAGGAGAGATGCATCATCAGTTTCTAAAAAGAAAAAGCTCTGTCCAATCCAATGAAAATCATTAATTATTTTCTAACCTGGAGATGTACTTCTCTATCATTGGGCTTTCCGTGGAGGAGGAAGGTGCAGAGAGAACATTAACCAGATGTTGAGAATCAAGTGTTCAGTTTAGTGCCAAGATAAATCAGGAGCATACAGCTGTGGCTGAAGTTTCAAGGTGTCAGAAGTAAAAGCAATGGTAGGGTTTTTTTCACTGGGTTTTTTTGTTGTTGTTCATCCCCCCTCATTTCTAAGTGTCTGTAAAGCTTAGACCAAAATGGTTTGCTGATTTCAGGAAGGAGTTTCTTTCCTCAATTTAACTCTTCTAGATGTGGTAAATACAAGTTATTATTCAAATGTGATGGGTTTTAGCTGGAGTTGTCAAAACTGCCCACTGATTTCAGCACCTCAGTTTTCGCTATTTAGAATAAGACATGGAAAAGAGTGATATTTTGATGCAAAATATCAGGACTTACTTCAAGTCAGGTCTTGTAAGAATTACTGGTACCTAAAATTAAAGATTCCCTAAGAGCCACTGGGAAGCATCTCCTGTAAGGAAAATAAATGCTGCTCTAGTACTTGCAGAGCTATGAGCACTAGTTTAGTGTTGAAAAATTATACAGAGCAACTAGCTAGTGTACTTAAGATTAAAATGCAAAGTTTGCTACATTTTAATTAGCTTATGGCTTTTTCTTGGTGGGCTGGTCTGTAAACGTATTGTCAAGGGCTTCCAAGGTATTTCTAATACATACTATAAAATTCATTACTAATTCATTTGAATCTGCAAAAGTGTTTAGTATCAGTTAAAAACATTCACTGTGCTGTCATTGATGACAATTGAAATAGAAGAAAATTGACTGTAATTATGGTAGGTATTTATATGAGTTAAGCCTTTATAATAAAAAGTATCTGTACAATTTACACAGCATGTGGAGAAACAGGCTTGTCTGAAGAAAGGATTTGTGAATTGTACATGGTTTGTAAAATGCACACCCAGACATACATTCAAAGATATATACAAGGTACCTCCTTATTTTAGTACATTGAATACCTTTCTAAATAAATAATGTCATGAAACTCTGGCTTCTGCCTGGAAAAATTGTTCAAGTCCTTATTTACTTCTGTTCATGTGTTTTTCTTTTTTTTTTAAAGCACCACAATATGTAAATCAGAGTCAACTTTTACTGAGTAAATTTATCTGCTGAAATATAAGAAGTCAGTCAAATGTACATATAAACATGGTGTCTTTGTCAATATATTGATTTTACTGCAGTTCCCCCAAATGTATTAATCAGGTATTCTTCAGTTTTCTTGAAAGGTTATTTCTATACCTCTAATGTCATGCTAAAAACATAAAGAGTTTTCTGCACTTGGTCTTTGAAGACACTTTGACATACCACACTTCTTGAATTAATATTTTGAAAAATGTAACTTCAACTGCAACAACTTCTTTTTATGGTCTTAAAAGTACACCTTATCTTTGCACATATGCTTGGGTTCATTAGTGGTATTTTCAGCCCTGGAGGAATAAAATCCAAGGGTCATTAAAAGTGTGCTCTTCGAAATTAAAGCAGTCATACTGAACAGGAACGTTTTCTGGAGGAAAAGTCCTAATTATTAGAACATGATACATGAAAGTAGAATTCACCAGCACTCAAACAATTCAGCAACTAAAAATCTTTTGCATATTTATAATGTAACAGTATTCTGATTGTAAGTGTTGTAGTAGTAGCAATTATTTCCTTAAAAAAAAACAGGGATTATCTAACATTCCTTCATCATATTGTCATGCTAAATTCAGAAGACAGTGTGATAATCTGCCATCTTTACTGCCAATGTCTGTATCTAGGAGTGCTGTTGTACAAACAGAGCTTAAAAAAACCCAGACGACCTGAAGTGGTGTCATGCCCTCAGATATGTAAAACAAACTCGATGTTCAGAATGAATAGCCATCACATGGCAACTAGACAGGTTGGATATTGTGCATCTGCCAAGCAAGTGTACAGTAATGAATGTCTGCTAAAAGAAATCACAGACCTGTGATCCCAAAAGGAATGTTTGATGAATATCGAGACTGTCCTATTCGTACTTGAAAGATAAATCTGTTTAACCTTTCTGATAGGGATACAGCTACAACCTAATTTTTCAAACAAGATAGATGTTTCTTTTTAATCAGTGAAAAGTTACATGATTAATAGGTCTTTGGTATACAGTATTATTTGAGTAATACGTAACATGTATTTTACACCCTGGGAACATGCAGATAAAAGATCTGTCAAATCATCATTAATTTCTCATGATTTCCAAAACAAAAATTCAGTTCAGAAAATGCTTTTGTTAACAGTCTAAATGAGCCTAAATTGTCTTCATTTCATTCTGATTAGAATCAGGTAACTTTGACTAAGAAAAACTTCTGATTTTTACCAAGCATTTTCATAACCATATCATTACAGATTAATCCCGGTTACATTTGTTCACATATGATATACTGGCATCTTCCTGTTTTGATCCTGCATTTATTATGACTTTATTAGTTTACATAGCATTATGCTTTTTGAAGGTTGAAATTTTATATATATATATATAAGTGTTTTGTTTGGGGTGGGGTTTTTTTTAAAGTGTTATATTGCACAACTGAATTATGAAGTGGATTTTTACATGTACTTTTAAAAAAGGTTTAGCTGTAGCTCAAATAATGAAAAATCCAAGTTTTATGCCTGACCATAAACTTGAAATTTTTAGAAATTAATTGTCATATATTACGTCTGATCATGCCAGGATACAATCCAGACCATTCCTCACTGTGAGATGGCATTGTACTCAGTCTAATCTACATAATGTTCTTCTTCAGAGGTTTACAGAATCGCACTTCACCTTCAGCATGAGCCAGCCCCTGAATCCTCCTCACCTTCTGACAGGGGAAACTGTCCTGAGACAATATGCTTTATGAGGTAAAAGCCTCATCTTGGCTCCTAGATCCATGCTGAAACATCAGAAACATCACCCAGTCTTGCTGGACTCAAAGTCCAGAATTTTGTAAATATCTTATCCTTTTTATTGCAATAAATGTCACCACGTCTTTGGTATGAGAGTAAACAGGCAATTGTACCAGCCTCCACTGTAGGCTTTGACTTCTGGAAACCGTAAATAGCAAGGCTTGTGGTCTCCAACATTTTCCATTTTCTGGGTTATTTCTGGTTTTGCAACCTGGATTCAAGTTGGTTTTCTTTCTGGGCAGAGTAATAATAGTGCTTTTCTTCAGTACTGGACTAATGAGCCACCTAGCTAGTTCTCCTCTGAAAGAGGAGGCCATCCCTTGGATTAATGTCCTCCCCTACCCTTCTGCCTCCTGGTCTTAGTTGCCTGTATGTTTTTCATGGTAGTCCCCCCTTTGATTTTCCTCCTGGAAGCTGTGCTCTGGACTGCAGTATTCCTGTACTTGTCTCTCCTGTCCCTGCAGCAAGCTCCTGCTTGGCCTCTCTAGTCATTATGATTCTCAGCTCTGGGATGTGTAATTTGAGTTTAGCATCTTACCTTCTTTAGCCTGTAAATACTATGAGAATAATCCCACCATTATTCTCTATCAGCCTTAATAAAAACCTCCAAAATCACAGAAGAATTAACATTTTGCATTTTGTTGAACCTAGGAGTGTTTTAATCTCCTTCTGTATATTAAACAATTTTGCAAAGTGCTGTTCTTGTCCTCTTACACTTTTCCTTGAACAAATTACAGGCTCAAGTTATTGATTGACCCAATTAGAAGACATCTTTAATGTACAAATTCTTACAGTTAAAAATGCAATCTGTCTGGTTTTTTGTATTGTGCTTTTAAAAACATCAGAAGTGTTGCTGAACAATGAGAGGATGTCAGTTTTCTACTAAACTTCACAACAAGGAATATCCTTTTCATTGAGGATGGAAAGCCTTGCAGCTTAACACATTGAACTATTTTGTATGATGCGAGAGGATAAGCTATGACTTCTGCCTGCTGATACGGTGAGATAGCCAAGTACACAGGTGAGAATGAGCCCTACCATCATGGCTTTCAGCAGTGGAAAGCCTGAGAAGAGAATAAAATGAAGTGTAATTCCTTTCTTGGTTCCTAGGCTGAACATCTCAGCACTATCCACTGATTAGCTAGATGGCACTTTGACCATTCTGAGTTTAAATATAAACCAGATACCTTCTTATAATAGTTTTACCTGCATTAAAAGGAAAATATAAGTAATCAATATTTTTATTTATTTTCTACTATGAAGATTATTATAGTGACATAAAGCATAGTCAGTGCATAGTTTTTGTCAGTGCAAAAATAATACCATCTGGCATTTAATTTTGATTATTATATGATGCTTAGAGTAAATTTTTATTATTTTCTGTCAAATCTGTCTCAGGATATACACATTCCCCCATTAAATCACATTCATTATGATTACCATTCTGTTGATACTGAAATAGGTATATAAATTTATAAAACATTTATGAAATCCTAACTAGTGAAGCTTGTATGAGATGGTGATCCATCCTCTCTGTCTTAGGAGGATGAGCTTAATGCATGGCTATTTTAAGACATGGGTAGAACTGAAGAGGATATAGGTGAAGAAGTGCTCTGTCAGCCACTTGTGGGCTGTCTTTTATCTGAATCGAGACACTGAAAATTATACTGAAGTTATGTGTAAGGATCTGGGGAACAGAAAAAAAGACTAAAAAGTGTTAGGCATATTTCCCTTCCATCAAACCCTACACATTTCACCCAGCATCCAGAGATATGGCCTCTTCACCTACTTGTGCCGCCTCATTTGCTCAGGTCATTTATTTTCAATCTGTAATTCTCAGCTTCCCCTGGTGGGAAATGATCCTTAGCTTATGTTCCTGTCCAGATACACTGTCTACTCAAGATCCAGTTGATCTTTGTGGTTTTATTTCTAACTCATTAAAGTCTTGTCTCTTAGGGTCTGTAACATCAAATTCTTCTCTCTTTCCTTTGCTGTGTTTCTGTTGATTTCAGTCTTTTTTCCTTCTGAAACAGCAATTTTCCAGTGGGGCTGCCTCTTTAAAAATTATTGAATACTCAGAATTTTCCAACTTTGGGAATTTCTTGATGTAACCCTGACTTCACTCCCTACGCCATTATTTCTTCTAGATGATTTCTGCAGGACTGCCTTTCTTTCCAAGGCATGAATGGAAAACCACACCTGGTGTTGTATATACTGCACCCAGTCTTTCAGCAAATTATTTTCTTATATGTTTGTGGTGGGCTGACCCTGGCTGGAGGCCAGGTGCCCACCAAAGCTGCTCTATCACTGCCATCCTCAGCTGGGCTGGGGAGAGAGAAAATGTAATGTGAGACTCGTGGGTCGAGATAAGGACGGAGAGGGATCACTCAGTAATTACCATCACAGGCAAAACTGACTCAACTTAGGGAAATTAGTTTATTACCAATCAAATCAGAGTAGGGTAATGAGAAATAAAACCAAATCTTAAAACATCTTCCTGCTGGCCCTCCCTTAATTCCTGGGCTCAGCTTTGCTCTTGATTTCTCAGTAGTGCAGGAGGACAAGGAATGGGGGTTGTGGTCAGTCCATCACATGCTGTCTCTGCTGCTCCTTCCTCCTCAGGGAGAGGACTCCCCACACTCTGCCCCTGCTCCAGCATGGGGTCCCTCCCGCAGGAGACAGTCCTCCATGAACATCTGCAACATGAATCCTTCCCATGGGCTGCAGTGTTTCAGGAGCAGCCTGTTCAGCTGTTGTGCAGCAATTTTTCCCCCTTCTTAAACATGTTACCTCACATGTGCTACTACCATCACTGATGGGCTCAGCCTTGGCCAGCAGCAGGTCTGTCTTGGAGCCGGCTGGCATTGGCTCTGTCAGACACAGGGGAAGCTTCCAGCAGCTCCTCACAGAAGCCACCCCTGCAACCCCTGCCCCTGCCAAAACCTTGCCATGTAAACCCAGTATAACATCAAAAGTTCCAACTGTTCATAAAACATTCTTTTGAGTCTTGTGTACAAGAAAATTTTGTTCTGCTTTTATATAATAGGGCAGTATTTACATTACTGAATGTGTTTTGCTGTTGATTATTATAAGTTTAGATTTTCTGTGGCATTTATTCTTTGTTTCTTTTTATTTTCTTTAAACTATATTTTATGTCAAAAGCTGTAAACTTTTCTTCTGCTGTTTGTGGTAACTTCCTCTAGGTTAATTTTTCTTTCATGATTTTCCTTGTATTTCTTCTATCACATTATCTCATTTCCTCTGTCCTATTTAATCTATTCTTCTATTACATAAGTTATTTACTCTTCTTTCCCAGCATCTCCTCCCTTCCTATGACTGGGGGAGTTTGTTTCTGTCACCTTATACACAAACCCAGGCACTTCATTAGGCTTTCTGGAGAGTTGGGTCTGATAAGTGGGGTGAAGTGATCGCTTTCAAAATAAGATTAGCCCTTTCACAACCCAGTTTCAACCAGCAGGTATTGGCTGGCTCTGGGAGGCCCTGGATGAGAAACCATGTCTGAACTGGGACTGAGCTTAATATGTACGTAGCCTTTAGCAACTGTTCATGGATGTCATGAAGGATTTAGGGCATAGAAGCAGCTATCCTGATACAGCATTGACCTGCTTCACTCCTGCATGAGGAAGCAGCACCCCTTGGATACCCCAGTCCAAGTAAGCAGGCATGATGTCCAGAGAAATATGATATTGATTACTGCATCTAATTGTATTCCTAGTAGAATGGATTAACTTCAGGGAGGGTAGGTAAGAGTTGGTAGATGATCTGACGGGATAAGAGTAAACTAAAAGTACATTCCTTACTTGATGCGTCATTTGTCACCTATATCCAATAAGGAACTGCATAGACAGTTGACTTTTTGAAGAATTGTAGGATACCAGTTACAGCCATTGATAAGAATTGTATACTTCATGTCTGCATTCAAATGCACAAATTTGTATCGTGTGTAACAAGTTATACTCTGTAGAAATAATGTGATTTCTATATATTTTCTTGTTCAGTTGTGTCATCTATATGGATTTAATATAGACTGGCTCCTTCTTTAGCATTGAGAAAGGTGACTCAGCAAACTTCTTGTGCTGCAGATGGTCAGCCAGAGGTTCTTTTGCTAATAAATTAGAATTTGATTTACTTTTGGTTACTAGAAGTTTAATGCCTTTTGATCTTATTCATACTTAATGCATATATATATATATATACTACTTTGCTTTTAATGGACTGGATTACAGAGGCTAATAGCATTCCTAAAGCATTTTATAATAGCTGATTTGTGTCAGTGAAAAGGATTTTCCTTGTTGTGAGGTTTAGTAGAAAATTGACGATAAGATTAAACAGTAAAAATATCAGATAAATTATGAAGAGTGAAATAATTTCATCCATTTGTTGACAGGTTTGGCTACATACCAACAACTTTAAAAGCTGTAAGGATGAGAGTAAAAAAAATTATAAACCACCCAGGCAATAAGATGCCTAGCAGAACACACATTGCTCTTGTCAAGAGCGAAATAGGGGTTGCCCAGATTGATCTTTATGATACCATAAACCATTGTGTTTCTCCCATAAGCTGCTTCTTTCCATTGAATCAAGAAAATCTATGCCTCTGTTTTAATGGAGAAGTTCTGCTCTGGGGTTTTCATTCTATTTGATGCCTCTGCAAAATCAGTCTGGCTTTTTATTTTCTCTGAAGTCTAAGCTTATCTCTCTGCAGGATCTAAAAAATTACTGCTCATTCCTGTAGGTGTGTAACACAGTCTTACTTGTTTGCATAGTCCCATTAATTTTCATAACACCAAGTAGTAAGTACTAAGCCAATTTTTACTGTTCAGGAAAATACGTAAGACAAATCCTCCATCTCTATACAACAGTGGAGATACATAGAGGATCAAAACCTAGTTCCATGAATATTATGGCAACGGTCTTTTGGTGGAGGCACAGAAGGTATTTTGTGCAGAAGTAATTGTTTTGTTAGTGATAGTGCATGTAGCAGTGCTCACCACAGCAGGATTTGCTTCCATGTACATAGAAGGAAGGCTATGCTGCAGCATTTCTGGTATTGCATCTGGATACTACATCTGTGTTGTGGTTTAACTGTAAAGAAAGTTAACTGTTTTCGGACTAAACCCAGCACATTTTGTATCTACTAAATGTACAGGCAAACCTGTTTAGCCTTTAAAATTCTCCAGATTTCAACAACAGAAATAAAAATTGTGTTCATGACTGTTGCTTGGTTCTCTCTTACTTAAGCTTATCAAAATGATAGCTAGCTTTTCTAATGTTTTGCAGCTTGTTTCAAAGCGTGATCATGTCCAATAATAGATGTAGCTGGCTTCTTTGTTAGAGGTTACAGATGTGGTGTTAATGTTTTCATAGACTTTCATGTGAGTTCTTGTTTTATATATGGCAGACAGGAGAAACAAAGCAGTGCGTCTATATCTTAGAGGAATTACGATTTGGAGGCAACTTTAATGTGGTCAGACTTCCTGTGAAAATGAGTCATTTGTTCAACAATGGCAGTAAATTCTGATATTTGCTTCAGAGATTTAACCTGTGAGATAGAGTGCTTAATACCATATTTAAAGTTCAGAATCTTATTAGGACAGATGTTTAATCATATATATAGCTATAGAATTCATCTTTATCCCTAGTTTATAGCATTAATTAAACTCCTTGTCTACAGTCTGAAAGGAGCTGAAGGACAGTATCCCTTGGACTACATAATTTTCTAAGTCATTCTTTAATTGTTTTCATAGGATTTTCACACATCTAAATTCCTTGGGGAAAAAAAATAATCAGATGAAACCATGCGTATTTCCACTGCACTCAGATGATTTTCATAGTCAGATGATTTTTGTCTCCTAATTTTAGTTAAACCTTCTGCTCTTTTACTGCAAAATCAGCCACTTTATATTTTCAGGGATAGCATTTGACTTTTATAGGACAAAGTTAATGCCAGTGGCGCATAAATATAGCAGCAGCTGAGAAAAAATAGTTAAGTCTAAATTCTGCTTGCTTTTCTGTCAGATGGAAGAGCTTTGAATGACAAGTGTTTGGAGCATTGACAACAGCAGATACACTCTCAGGAATAGCTTACTTCAGGTCCATCAGCTAGAGTTAGTCCTTAGAGCCATTTTCTTCTTTCATTCAGATTTCGCTTAATGTCCAATTGAGAAACTTAACTGAGAAGGAAATAACCCTTTCTTCCACTTCTAACTTGCTCTTGAATTGAGCAAGAAGACAAAGTATTTCTAAGCAAGAAAACACATAATTAACTGTAGAAGATGTGTGCCCAGGTGTGCCCAGGTGGCCAAGAAGGCCAACGGCATCTTGGCTTGTATCAAAAACAGCGTGGCCAGCAGGTCCAGGGATGTGATTCTCCCCCTGTACTCGGCACTGGTGAGGCCGCACCTCGAGTACTGTGTTCAGTTTTGGGCCCCTCAATACAAGAAAGACATTGAGGTCTTGGAGCGTGTCCAGAGAAGGGCCACAAAAATGGTGAAGGGTCTGGAGAATATGTCTTATGAGGAGCGACTGAGGGAACTGGGCTTGTTTAGCCTGGAGAAGAGGAGGCTGAGAGGAGACCTGATCACTGCCTACAACTACCTGAAAGGAGGTTGTGGAGAAGTGGGTGTTGGTCTCTTCTCCCTAATGACAGGTGATCGGACGAGGGGGAATGGACTCAAGCTGCGCCAGGGGACGTTTAGATTGGATGTAAGGAAGAAGTTCTTCACTGAGAGGGTTATCACACACTGGAACAGGCTGCCCAGGGAGGTGGTGGAGTCACCGTCCCTGGATGTGTTTAAGAGACGGGTAGATGAGGTGCTGAAAGATATGGTTTAGTGGTGGACAGATACGGTTGGACTGGATGATCTCTAAGGTCTTTTCCAACCTAGTGATTCTATGATTCTATGATTCTAAGAGGGAAGTGTACTCAATGCCAACAGTTGTTAAACATATATGTTCTAGCAAAATCAGGTCCATGTAATAGGCATAATCTGCTTTTTATTTTAGGTACTTAATTATGTGATCTTCAATATTTCAGGCTTATTTTTATGATTGTTTTTCATTAGTTCCCTTAGGTTCATCTCTACCTTATTATTGCTTTTCATGGGTGGGGCTGATGTTTGAGTTTGACATTTTTAAAAAATGTATGCAGGAAGAGTATGAAGTATGTGATAGCAAGTACTTTTTCTTTAAAGTAAATAAAATACGTCACAAGTAAGCAAATTTTCCTATTATGTCTTTATTGTGTACAACATAATAATGTATAAAACATCTAAATGACAGTTTTTTTCTAAGAATTGTAAACATTAGCTGTACAAATAGGCTCTGTTGTGTAGCCTTATTAAAAAAAAAAAAAAGGTATACAAATTAGTCCTGTAATATCTCAGGATATTGTTTTAAAAAGGTTTTAAGCTGCCATCATGGTGCAGCAATAAATAAAGCAAATTTAGGACAGAGAATGAAACTTTTCAGAGTATTTGTAGTGTAATGCAGAAGATAACAAGAAGCGCCCTTGCTTGCATGCAATAGTCCCCCACCTCTTTTCTCCTTTAAAAAAAAAAAGAAAAAAAATCCAAACTCCAGAATCTTGGGGTTTTTCCCCTTAACCAGAGATTTATTTTGGTAAGTGATAAGCCTTTTGACTAAAAAAGGAAGATAATTCCCTTGCTAAAGACAACCAAATAGGTCTTACTCCAAGGCAAACGACTTCTTAGTGTGTTGAGTGGCTTTTCAAACAGACAAAACCCAGCCTTTACATTAATTTTGTGTCATCAAGGGCAATTATACTTCAGGTTCAGAGAGAATCAACTCGAAGTAGCAAGACAGAACTGCTCTGCAATGTCTCTTCTATGTTATGGTCTTGTTTGAGATTTGTTTCTAAACCCCAGTTCCACTCCACAACTCCCAGAAAACTGCAAATAAGAAATGTGTATTCAAGTGAGAGCAAGGTGAGATGACAGTAATTTGGCAGTCTTCAAAATGTGCAGAATGATCAGTCTGCCGTGATTAGCTAAGATACAGCTAGCTTTATCCTATATACATAAACAACCGTTATGTTGAACAAATTGTACTTGAACAGGTGAATTTGTTGCATCATGCATTGCTGAAATTACTTTCTGTTTTCTGTAGCTCCCATAAATCCACTGTGTACAATTGTCAGATGACTATGCTGAAATCTGCTCAAATCCTCTCAGCTAGTTGTGAAAGGGGTGGTTTGTATGCTGTGGTGGGTTTGTTTTGTTTTTTTCTTCTCACTGTTTCACAGTTTAAACTGCAGAAAATGTTTCTCCTTACACTGGACTATTAAAATATAAAATGATTCCCAGTTCACATGTTGGACTAGATATTCCAATTCAATTGCTATGTATACTGTTGAGCCTTAAAAAGATTATGTAGAAGAGAGGGGAACATGCAAATAATAACTGATTGAGAAATCAGTATTAATCACTCCTAAAATAACACCCACAAAAATCTCTCCATCTGTTTCAAATGACATGGAAATCTTTTGGGAATATAAAATCCTGGGGATGGACAGTGTGGCTTGGGAAAAGTATACAGCCCTTAATTATGCCTGACCCAGGTGTAATACAGGGATAGGTAGGATTAAGGGTTTTGAAAGCAATAACAAACAAATGAAATAATTTAGGCGTGATCATGGCAACAAATGGAAAATAAAAATCTCAGAGTTTTATTCAGAGATTTTTCATTGTCCTTTTTCTTTGGTTTCCTCTTCTTTGAGATCGTAAGAACCTTTGTCAGGAGATGTTTCCAAGACATATTTTATTAGTACCATGAGCCACAGTGCATTAGCAAGGACTGCCTTTAAGATAACAGCATGCAGAACCATACAGAAGACATGCCAGAAATCTGTGTGTTGGCTATCTTAATTTCTTTTTGTTAACTCTCTATTTGTGATACTTGTATGTCACAGGAATGTGACAACATCTGACAGCCAAGTGCTGCTGCCCTGTCAGTCTCAACAGTATCAAACTTAAGTAATAACCAGCGAGGCCGCTGGCCAAGGGAAATGTTGCAAAGCTCATGCAAAGGAGTGAGGTGCTAGTGACACTTATTTTCTTTCAGGAAGCAAAACAACAATGGACAGTTGCTCTGTTATGTAATCACAAATAAAAACACTCTTTTGCACTAGAAAATTCAAGAGTAACCAGAAAGTTGTTTGTGCAAGTTTGAGGAGAAAGAATAGCTTTGAGGTAGTGGATGTTCAGAGTGGTCTGAACAACACAAAGCATGAAAATATAATGGTATATTTGAGAACTGAGATGGCTTTAGAAGCAGTTTTATTTTACATTGTTTAATTATCTCATATATTTGGAGGGATCAGGAAAAATAAAAAAATCTTGGACTATATTACTCTAAAACCACCTGCAAATTATCTTAAAATGGGAAGAATTCCTACCACTAAAGATATGCTTAGGACATACTATTGAGAAATTTGATCATCCATAATCTTTTCAATGCCCAATTTAGACTATAGTTTCATCACTTCCTTCTGTTTATGAATAGAACAGGAGCATTTATAGGTATTCCCTTAACATTTGTATTAAAACAAGTTGTAGAGCTTAATAATACTAAACTGTATCCAAAATACAACTAATCACGACTGTAGAATTTAGGAAAATTTACTGTTGCTTAGAGTAAAACGATTACAAGGCAGTGATGATTGTAATAAATCATTGAAGTTACAGAGATTAGGCCTTGTACTATGGGTGTAATTATGAAGAGACATTCACTGTGAATATGTGCTAGCCTCTTAAGAAGTGGATCCTTTCTTCAGTGGGACTTTCACAGACTGAACAAAACTCTTAAGCTAATTTTCTATTTCTCTCCATCCAAATCTACTATTATTTTACCTGTTTTCTTTAACCTGTTGTTATCTACAAGGAATTTTTACCTGTTATATATACCTGTGTATATATATACCTATATATATATACCTGCAACTCATATACTTGCAGGTATGTATATATACCTATGTATATATACCTGCAACTTAAAATTGTCAAGAAAATTGTGGAAATATGTTTGCTAATCTGGAGGATGACTGGGAAAAGAGGCCCACATATTTCTGAAGAAATTCCAGTCACCAATTAACATTTTCATTAGAATATTTGAGTCATAGTTCATTTGCATTAGAATTTATTATCTGAGCAAACCTGACCTATTAAACCTTCTAAATCTATTACTGTCAGCTAATGTCATGGTTACAGGAAGAGTACACAGTGTGCCGTGGCAACAAAGCCGTTCCACCAAATTTTCATCTTGAAGTCACCATTGTGCTGTTTATCACTGAATTATTAGACACGATAAATTATTTTATGCTAGCCACTCTCATGTCTATCTTTTTAATACCTTCCTTGTCATTATAAGTGCCTTTAGCCTTACAGGCTAATGAAAGGTTCTCGTATCAAGTCTGATTACCACTCTAATGTTTTCCAGGCATGCTTGGTGATGAGCTTGGCATATGAAACAATTTCCTACAGTAATAAAACTAATTAAAGTGGGCAGTCATTCCCACATCACTCTTTAATGAATTATAATGAGCTCATTAATCTATCCGGTCTCACTCACCACATGTATTGGCTAAGCTTCTCTGGGGGTATGTCAGGATAGAACCCTTGTCCAGGGAAAAATGGACACTGAAATGCATGTATTTTCCTTTTTTGACAAAAAACAGGAGACAGCAGTGGTCTGCTCTAAGCAGAATATGCTTTTTAATAATCAGAATGGGAAAGGGTAAATACCTAAGTCCTGTAGTTGTGGCAGAGGAAGACTCATGCAGCAATGTAACTAGGTGTAATACTGCACTGCAAGTGACAGCATAATTAAAGCCTCTGTGGCACACACAATTTACCTGAAATATGACTTATAAATAATGTTTTAGTAACTGGATCTCTGGGAAGCTGCCTAAAGAAATAACATTAAGCTCAGTTTTGGCTGAGTTCCTTGGCATTTTTCTTTGTTTGTTCAAAATGAGCAGAGAAGAGGTTGCAAGGTTAGGCTTTCCAATTCGGTAATGACAAATAGTAAAGAATTAAATGACAAGATTTATGAGAGGAAATAGATGAATCATATGAGTATCCATGTAGAAGAAGTACCTATTTTTCTTCGATTGTAACCCTGAAACTTTCCCCACCTGTAAAAGATCAAGTCTACTAATAGCTAATCACAGCTACTCACAGGAGTTAACTAGTTCATATTAGCATTTGGATACTTTTAATTCAAATCCCACAGGCATAATTACAATGTTATTACCAGGCAAATTAATCTTTAGTTTACCTCCACTGATTTAATGTACTTTAATAATAATAAAAAGTTCCGCACAAAGTATGCTCCCAGCGTATTCAGAGACGGTAGAGCAAATGTGCTTCTTCCAAAGCTGAAGCAGCAGCCAAGCTCAACAGTAAATTTCCATTTCCATTCGTGTCTTCTCTGCCACAGACTCAGTGCTCTTTTCTTGTTTGTTACAAAGAAGCTTGAGTGATGCTTTCCTTGAAACAGGAATTCATTTCTGTGCAAACTACTGAAGCTCTGTTTCATTTTCCTGTAGAGAGAGAAAAAGTACAGGCTGTTCTAAAATCTCAATAAGGTGGTGGTCAGGGCAGCCACAGTAAATGCAGGTGATCTGGCTTTAAGTCCCTGTTGTGAGTGTGAGGAAGGACAGGTGCCTGTATCCACCCCACAGGGGTAACCTTGGCACTGAGCTCATGGGTAGGCAGCAGTGCAGGGTAGTGGCCATTCTTCTTCCAGCTCAATGGGATGATTTTGCCCCGGTAAGGTTCTTCAAAAGTGATTAATTTTTTATTCAAAGAGATTGAGGGCCTTTTATAATGAAACAAACACTTTAACGTGAGAGATATGTTGTTATAAAGTCCCCAGTTGGGTTCAGTCTTAAAGAAAAAAGGGTAATCTTCCACTTAGTTACAAAGAAACAAACAAAAGATGTCTTTGCTTCATGGCTGCTGTTGTTTCCCATGGTATCTTGGCATTATTAGGGGTTTTGTTTGTTTCTTTTTAAAGAGGAAAATTTTATACGTACTGTCTGTCAAATTTACAGTCCTTCTAAATACATTTCTCATTCATTTTTGGGAAAAGAACAACATAGTTCAGGTTTCTTCTGCAGGACTTTTATACTTGAAATATTCCTATTTAAAATGTGCAGTCTATGAGAATATACATATTAAAAAAAAATTAAAAAAACCCCAAACAAAACCCAACCCTTTCTATTTTTACATTATTTTTTTAATGCATAGAATTTTATTTCCACTTTGTTTAGTACAGTGATTTATATTGAGACTTGGTAGCTAAGAGACAGGAAGAGTGGTTCTGTGTCAGCAAATTCATTATGCCAGAGAGTGTTGTACTAATTACTGTACAGTTTTCTATACTGGCCAAACTAGCTAGTTATGCATAGTTGGTGCTATTTTTTTAGTTGTCCTATGGCAGCATAACTATGTTCTAATAGCTGAGTTTTGTTTGTCTTGGTTCTCTGACAATGCCTTTTTTGTTTTATCTTTGCTTAAAAATTCATTAAGATAAAGATATCTTTCTTTTGCAATGATAGTAATGTCAGTCCACAAATTAGATTTTCTATATGTATGCAAAGTTGGTGGTATTTAAAGATTGATATAGCTGTATAAAAACTACCAGCAGAATGTCACATTGGTTGAACAAAGGTTTGCTCTCCAGTGAAAAATGCATTTTCTTTTAAGGTCAGTAAGTAATTGGGTATGCAGTTTGTGAGGGAGTTGCACTGAATGTATAATCTAGTTAAGTCTGTTTAGATTTTATCATAGAACCACAGAATGGTTTGGGTTGGAAGGGATCTTAAAGACTATGCAGTTCCAACCCCCCCTGCCATGGGCGGGGACACCTTCCACTAGACCAGGTTGCTCAAAGCCTGGCCTTGAACACTTCCAGGCCTTGAACACTTCCAGCCTGGCCTTGAACACTTCCAGGGATGGAGCATCCACAACATTTCTGGGCAACCTGTTCCAGTGCTTCACCACCCTCTCCGTGAAGAATTTCTTCCTGATATCTAATCTAAACCTCCCCACCTTCAATTTAAACCCGTTACCCCTTGTCATAGCACTACAGGCTCTTGTAAAAGGTACCCCCCAGCTTCCTTGTAGGCCCCTTCAGGTACTGGAAGGTGCAATAAGGTCTCCCCAGAGCCTTCTCTTCTCCAGGCTGAACAAGCCCAACTCTCTCAGCCTGGCCCCATAGCAGAGGTGCTCCAGCCCTCTGAGTATCTTCATGGTCTCCCCTGGAGTCCCTCCAACTCGTCTTTATCCTTCTTATGTTGTGGGCTCAACAGCTGGATGCACTATCTAGGTGGGGTCTCACGAGAACACAGTAGAGGGGGAGAATCACTACCCTCGACCTGCTGGCCCTGCTTCTCCTGATACAGGCCAGGGTATGGTTGGCTTTCTGGGCTGCCAGCGCACACTTTTGGCTCTTGTTCAGCTTTTCATCCACCAATACCACCAAGTCCTTCTCCTCAGGGCTGCTTTCTATCCATTCTCCACCCAGCCTGTACTTGTGCTTGGGATTGCCCCAACCCAGGTGCGAGGACCTTGCACTTGGCCTTGTTCAACTTCATGAGGTTGGCACAGGGCCACCTCTCCAGCCTGTCAAGGTCCCTCTGGATGGATTTATATTTTATTTTTTCCATGACATGATTTTCCATGAGCTTAAACATTGACATGCAAAATCCAGGGTTCTCTTTAGAGAATATAAACAGCTGATGGTGATGTAACCACTTAGAGAAAAAAATTTTTCCGAGGTGCTAATTCCTTAAAACTTGATTTGGGTCACTGCTCGAAAACTTGGTGTCTGTGGAAAGAAATTGTTTCACACAGAAGGAGAATTTTACTGCATTTGATGGCTTTTTTGAAATTACCAGTCTTGGCACTAGTTTGACCTCGTTCCTAACATCAGACCTTCAGAGCGCATATGTTAGTCACTGAAATAACAAAGGTATTTGAACAAGAACACAGCAGTTTATGCAGGATGATTAGCAGAATAAGATAATGGGAGATTTTGGGGCATCTCTTTAATTAATGAAATAAATAATGGTTCCTGTAAGCATTTACCATAGAAGGTGCAGACCCTTTGTAGTCTACTTAACAGCAGGCTTATTTTCATGCCTTTGTTTTTGATGGGCACATTAAAAGCCAGCTCAACTTAAAGTAGTCTAAGTACAGTCAAAATGGAAGATCTATTCAAAATTGAAAATGAGCATGTGCGTACCATCAAAATAGTACTATTCTTTATATATGGTAGTTTGCTTAACATTTCTTACGTAATAGCCATTTTCTAAATCAACTTTTTTCCCAGTCTACCAGAGTAGAGATGGTCATTAGAATTAATAATTTTTGTCTCTTAATATCATAAAGTATTAGTGATCAAATAAAACTTGAGAGTCCAAAATAGTGAGGGAAACATTTAGGGTAATCTTAGGTAAACTCTGTATTTCCAGAGAATATTTGTGTGCCCTCTGCTGTTCTACTAATCTATATGCTCTTTTGACATCTTTTACCTTAGAATCTAGATTTGTCTCCATAACATATTTCCCTTTTTATACAAAGATAAAACATATGATGCATGAAAAAATTCTAAATTCTGTCTCATGAAGACACCTTGCTTATATAAATTGAAGAATTTGTAGTATTTGTCCCTATTTAATAATTTTCTTCAATACCTGACAGAGAACTTAAAATACCTGTCACCATGAGCTTTCATGTTCTCCTCATAGAATCATAGAATCATAGAATGGTTAGGGTTGGAAGGGACCTTAAAGATCATCTAGTTCCAACCCCCCTGCCATGGGCAGGGACACCTTGCACTAGACCAGGTTGCTCAAAGCCACATCCAGCTCACTTCTACTCCAGACTGTACCTAAATTCTATTTAATGGTAACTTGCATATCACAGTTAATTCTAGAAGTATTTGTCATTTGCACACTTCATCCGTGCATGAAAATATTTGTGGTTTTTTTCCTAAAAGCTTTCCTAGAATTGGATGTTATTTTCAAAATTCTAACCTTAACCAGAGCTGGCTGGATTGCTTCCCCTTTCTTATTCTCTTGAGAGCATTTAATAAGATTTCTTCTGCAATTCCTATGTGTTTGGAAGATCTAAAAATTTATTCATTGATTTCCTCCCTGAATCATCCTGGTCAATCTAAAATTGTTTTTTGTTTGGATCCTAAAGAAAATATTGACTAGGCCTTAAAAATGGTAACTGGAAAATATGAAAATATATTTTTTCTTTTGGTTGTTGTGCACAAGAGTTTGTTTTATCACATTTTTTCTCACAGCTGGAAGAGGTGAATTTGCTGATTTTCAAGACTCCACTTTCTTCCTGTCTGAAATTTTCTTGTGATTCCAGAAAACAGTAAAGAGAATATTTTAAAGCATAAATGTTGAGTTTGGCATAAAATAAGGGAGATGGTGTCTCATTTTCAAGCTGATAATAGAAGACTAAAATGGATTCAGGGGAGACTTAGCTCAGTAGCCTGTGCTGTGTTCAGCCAGAAGGAACTTTGCTATTGATCTCTTCCCAGGGCAGTCGGAATGTGATTTGGGTTCATCTCCTTCCATTTAGAGAAATGAGGTTCTGTGCAGGACATTATTCTCTGAATAAGAAGAATTGCATTTACTGGCTTGGTGGTAATGAAACGTTTGCAAAAATGCGGCAGTTGGCAGATATTTTTACTTCTTGTACTTAATGGTTTTATCGTGCTGCTCGGCAGAAAGAAACTGTGACATACCAGAAAAAAGTGTCTGCATTTCAGTTGTAAGTGAAATTATGTCTGTACAAAGTCATAGATCTCACAGGTGTTCTTTCTCATGAATCAGTCTATGTGTATTACATGATTAAAGTTGTTTGCATGTAAGAGGTTGAAGGGGGTTTGGTTTTGCTGATTGGGTACTAGGGAAAAAAATTAGATAAGAATATGATATTTTTTCCCTGATGATAATGAGAGTTAATAGGAGAATATTAAATGGCTAAACTTCATGGTTACAATTTAATGTAAAAACAAAATAAACAAGGCCAAAATTGTAAAACAAACACACACCACCCAC